>NW_011888891.1:2378570-2390754 GCF_000151845.1 Pteropus vampyrus | reverse complement strand
AGACCACAGGAGGGCAAGAGAGGAAGTAAGGATATCAATTAGGAGGCAATGATCTGGGTGGGAGAAGATGGTGTGCTCGGAGCAAATAGCTTCTAGTGGAGGGAGGGCAATGGCCAGATGCTGGCTCTCTACTGAAGGGAAAGCCAGCAAGACTAGATAATGGGTTGGATGTGGCCTTGAGAGAAGCATCCAGGAGGACTTTCCAATTTGGGGCTGAACAATTGAAAGAATGTAGTTGCCATTTACTTTCTAACAGGAGCAAAGGAAAAGCATATTTGGGGGTTGCAGGATTTGGTTCTGGACACCTTAAATCTCACATACCTGTGAACACTCTAATGAATATTTTGAACGGGCTGAAGATCGAGAAGTCCAATCTGGAGACCCATGTAGGAACTATCAGCATAAAGTTTGTGTTTAAACTCCTGGCACTTGATGAGATCATCAAGGAAATTAATGTGGATCAAGAAGAGGAGAGAATAAGCAAGGAACCCAGAAAAGAAAACTCACAGGCAGCTCTGTGTCAAGGGAAAAAAAAATGAATAACTCTATCTGGCATTTAGACAGTGACATTTATAAAGTGGGAGGAACATGCCTACACCGACGAGATGAAAGACCATCTGATTCCAGGCTGTCACTGCCATGCACAGACTCCTGACTATGCCTCTCATCGGTGAAGACCTTGGCTTTTGGTTCGTGATCCTCCTCTCTCCTATTTTCCACCATCACCCTGGGTGACTTCAGTGTTTTACGTGGAAAACCCCTTCAGCATACAGGTCCCTCAACTTGACATTCCCATCTCCAGTAAAGTTGTCCTTCTTTCTGCTTAAGCCGCCACATGTCTTGACCAGCCCACGGACCTGATCCATCCAGCCTGAATCGGATTTTCAGATTCTCCGTTCTCCAACACTTCCTTTGACCCATCCGGCTCTCCCACTCAGCTACTCCCCATAGATCTCCCCTTTGTCCTTGCTGAGGCCTCTGCTTATTAATCCCAGATTTTTCCCTGTGTGCCACATCCTCCTTTCATCTTCCTACATAGCCAGCTTTGATTCTGTGGTCCAGCACGCCAACCACTCGCTCACCAATATCAAAAGCTTTCTTGCCTTGGTGTTCTCATTTTGCATCTGTCTTGTAAAACTCTAGCCCTGGGAAATCATCTGGCTGCAATCTCTTTGCTCGCATCTGGACAGTTGAGTGTTGTTCTAGAAAAACCACACAACCAGGCACACTAGTACCAAGAGATAATTAAAGTCACTCTCAGCCAAGTTCTGACATCAGCACTATCTGCCAATCCTAATATTTCTCAGCAATGTGTTCATATTCTCCTATATAAAATGTCTTCACTTTTCCCAAACCAACCCCTCCTTCGGCCATCCCTGTCATCTCAGCTCGTGGTTTTGCTTTCTTCTTCTAAAGGAAAAAAGAAGCTGGCAGAAAGGAACACCCTCAACTGTTCACCCCAAATCTACAGACTCACCTGCATTCATATCATTCTTTCTCCCTTCACTCCTGTACAATAGAAGCAGCATCTCCCCTCTCCCTGGGCACTAACGTTTCTCTCTACTACTTTCGCGGGTTCTTTCCTTATTCATTCAGTATCCATTCGACAAACATGTATTGAGCACCTACCAAGGCCAGGGACTGTTCTAGGAGCAGGGGAAACAAAGACCCTACTCCCATGGAGGTTACACTCTACATATAGATATATAGTAAGTCTGTGGTGATAACTGCTGTAAGAAACGTGCAGTGAGGCAAGGGGGCTAGCCAGGTCATGAGGGAGGAACTGCTATTTTACATGGAGTAATCAGGGATGGCCTCTCTGAGGAGGTGGCATTTAAACAGGAACCTAAGAACGTGAAGGAACATGTGTTTTAAGTACTGAGAGAGCCTTTCTCTGCTGGCAAGCTTGCGTGGTGGGTAAAACCCTAGAGCAAATAGGAAATGAAAGTTTTTTTCTAATATTGAACTTAATTTTTCCTTCAATCTGCCATTCCATGGGGTGGTAGGAAAATAATCTCCATGAAATTAAAGTCCCACCCTTCAACCATCTCGATGTTGCTGGTGACCTCTAAGTACCCCTTTAAGCCCATCCCACATTAATCTCCCTTTATACTCTGTGCCAGAAAGAGTGAAAAAATTGTGTTTCTTCAGTTACACCATGCTCGCTCTTGCCTTTGGGGCCCCGCATTCTCATGTGCTTTCTGCTTTCTCTGGAACACTCTTCAGCAACCCACCAATGCCCACACCAATCCTTGACTCTTACTCCATCCTCAGATCTCAGCTTAAATATCTCCTTTCCTGACATCTGATCCAGGTTATATATCCCCCCGTTTTACGTTCTATCCAAGGCCCGTATACAGCCTTGGATAGTTATACCAAGTTGTTAAAATGTCGAAATGCTTCTTCACCGTTGTAAGAGCTGCTGTCCCTTCAGCCCCTAACACAGGATCAGTCAGATGGCCCCAAGATCTTGCAATTCAGGTGGTAGCATCTGACCCAGAAGAGAGTCTCCAGGGTTTTGCTCCTGTGCTGTAGCTGGTGCCCATGGAATACAGTCTATGAAATATTTTTAACATGCCTTCTGATTATATCCTAAGACCCTGCACTTCATCTAATCTCTAATTTAATGTTTCTCTTTCTCACTGAACTCTAAACTCCTCCAGGGTAGCTTCTCTGTCTTATTCACTGCTTTATCTTGGCACCTTGTACGGCACCTTCCACAAAGTAGGAACTTGGTATTTGTTGGCTGTATGCATGACTGAGTGAATGAACGCATGAATGAAGAAGCATACCAGCTGTGGTTACCTGCCCATGTTCATCTTTGCAGGTGTGTATGTAAATGCAATCAGGGTCTACACCTGGCCAAGAAAGATGCCTTTGAGCTTGAGTCACATAGTACTGCCCACTGCCCAGAATGCTGAGCAAGTCCGCACTAGAGACCAGGGTGGGGTCCAGTCCTAGGGCAGACATGTGACTGGAGAGGGTCTGGTCTGTGTACCGCAGCCTCCGATCATGGGTCACCATGCCCCCTCCTTCCTCCAGCTGGTGATGATGTACAGCCAGTGAGCAGCTCTTCCATGACGGAGCAAGCTGGGAAGACTTGGATTAGGGGATCCCAGAAGGCAGGAACATTGCTACTGGAACTACTCCATGCCTGTTACTCAAAGCCATGGTTTCTGATGGACAAGGCAGACCCAGCAAAACCAGGGACCTCCTTCCTTGGGGCTCTTCCTAAGGGGAAAACCTCTGGTCGGGAGGCTGGAAAGCGCGAACGGGAGGCACGAGAACGGGGTGGTGTGGTCTGTGAAGGGTCTGCTGGTCACCAAGTCGAGGTGTCCTGGCTTGGCCTTCCGGAGCACAGCACTGTGCTGTTTCCTCTTCCTGAGCAGGTGAGTCAGGCACTTGGCTGTCAACCGCAGCTCAGAACAAGGTAACCCACAGGATTCTCTCTGGGGCACTGTCAACCCCAGCTCAGAACAAGGTAACCCACAGGAGTCTCTCTGGGGCGCTTCCAGTCATGCTGGCCTCCAGCAGTCCGTTGGGAACGCGGCAGTGAGCGCGAGGAGCAAAATTGCGAAGATCTCCAGGGCGGATGAATCTTTCCAAGGAAGCCACAGTTTGGAGCCCAGAGGTCCAGGCTTCACTCAAGCCCTGCCACACTCCATGTCCAGGAGGAAAGACAATAGGTCCTGTGAGACAAGGAGAGGGTCTCTTATGGGCAGCCACCTCAGCACCAGGAGGTCCACACTGGGAAGTCAGTGGCAGCTCTGGGCCTCAGCCACACTTGGCCAAGTTCCTGACCCATACACGAGGCTTCTGTCTCTGAGACACTTGTTTAAACTGCATTTTCCTGGATCCCAGCCCCACAGGTCCTGAGGCTACAGGTCTGGGGCAGCAGACTCCATCGTAGGTGGTCCCTAGACTGCACTGTAGAACACTGGCAGCGAATGGCTGGGGAGCATCTTGCTTCAACGTCTCCACCGCAGGGTGCAGGGCCCAGCCCCGTCCAACTACAGGCCGGGAAAACGCTCCTTCGGGAGGCTCTGCAGTACCACAGGGACAGACAGGAAGTGCCGTAGACGCAGCTGTGTGTCTGGATGTCAGCAAGACACTTCCCCAGGCTCAGCACACTTCACCACACACGCTGGAAGGCAGAGTGAGCATCCCAAATGAGCCCAGCCCTTTGAGGCGAGGAGCAGCTGAGATGATATAATGTCGCAGGGACAGATGTAAACTCCTGTACGCTCTCTGAAAACCCAACTACCGAAGCGCATGCTGATGGCAATGGAGCTCAGCGGCAGAGCATCCTTTTTTTAAAAAGAAAGAGGAGAAAAGACTATGGATTTTAAATTGGCTATAAACTCAGTATGAGAGGTAATGTGGTGTAGACATTCAAAAATACTTGTGATATCGACATTGATAGTTTTATTTATTTTTACTTAACATTCTTATAATACTATGTCAGATACTGTTCGAAGCACTTAAATATTTACTTTGTTGGTCCTTATAATGGTTCTATAAAGTAGATGTTATTAACCCCATGTTATGGATTAAGCAGTTGAGGTACAGAGAGGTTTCATAACTTGCCCAGTCGCACAGCCAGTAAGAGGCAAAGCTGGAATGTGAACCCGGTCCTTAGGGTATTCACAGAAAGGAACATGTGAGCCACCACGCTGCCTTGCCCTAGGGGACCACATTGTAGTGCTGTGTCACAGGCAAGAAGCACCAGCCAGTGGGGCATGTCCAGGGCAGAACCACCGGAGGGTGAAGGAACTCAAAGCCATATCTGCGGAGGAGCATGGGAGGAGGTGTGCATGTTGGCTTGGGGAGGAAACCCTGGGAGCAGCGTGAGACAACAGCGAGGCAGAAACAGACTTCAAATGGCTGCCTCCCCACATCTGCAGGGTTCTCTTTAGAAAAGGGAGTGCGCTTTATATATAATACTCCTGAGGGCTCAAGTGGACCAAAATAATAGGGAAACCAAAGGAAGACTACCGTCTCAGAGCAGCACTGAAAGTAGACAGTCGAGACTTTAAAGTAAGCACTGGGCCGCCACTCCTCAGGCACGGGAGGAGGAGGAGGCTGGTGTAACGTATGCATAGATGATTCATTCAGATTCCAGCTGCCTTTGATAACAATGGCTCTGTGCTCCCACCAAGGGCTGGATAGGAAGCACGTTGTCAACATGATCATAGCCATCATTCAAATTCACCTCCCAGGAAGAGGCAGTTAACTTAGGTGCAACAGAGGGGCTGGATCCAGGGCAGCAAGAACAACCTGGGATGCTAAAGACAACGGGCTCTGAGGACAGAGGTGAGACTTTCCAAAGAAGGATTTCACCTGCCATTTTACCAGGGCTTGTGAGACGCTCCGAGCCCAACCACACTCCAAGAACAAAAAACTGGCATTTTCTTTTACACACTTGTCCAGTGTTTATTAAGGTCAAACATTTATTGAGCACCTACTACACATCAGGTACTATGTTGGGTAATGAAAGTACAGTGACAAATCTTGGCAGATAATGTCCCTGTCCTGATAGCATAGAGCCCGGCACATTAGAAAGATCACAGACTTCAGAGAGCAACATATCTTGCATTGAACTCCAGCATGTCCAAGCTGTGTGACCATGGGCAAAGTATTTACTTAACCTCTCTGAGTACATTTTTCTCATCTATAAGTGAGAATTCTTACTTCACAAAATTGTTCGAATTTTAAAAGAGCCCTAGTACTTGGCGTGTGATAAATCGGCATTGGTATTTACATTAGTTGGGGTTCTTAGCAAGCAACTGAAGCTGATTCTGGTCGATTAAACCAAAACAGGATTTTACTAATAGGATACTGGGTGGTTCACTCAGTCGTGAGAGGCTTGAAAAACAAGGCTCAAGGCCAAGCTTCCAAAAGCAATGCCCATAACAATCCTGCAGAACTGGCCTGATAAGAAAGCCACCACTGCCCACTTTCCCCCCAGCAATGCCATGTATGGGTCAGGCACTTGACTTTCCAACTGCCACTACCTACCCACCTTTACTCCTTCTCCAAAAACAAGCCAATGCCTCTGCTACTATCTTTGCCAGAAAAATAGGTTCTGGGAAAAACCCTTCTCCTAGTCAGAGGGGCCTGGGTCTCACTTATGTCTGATAGGTAGCTGCAAAGAAGCCTGGGGAATAGAGTTCTCAGGCTTCAACTTTGGGGAAGCTATAATTTCCTCCAACAGAACAAGGATGTTCAACAAGTGATGGACAGCCAGAATGTGGTAAATGTCCACTGGAGTCCCTTGCACAGGCTGTTCACCAAATACACACCCAGCCTCTTGCCAGTCCTGCAAGAGGTGGAGATGCCCCAGACTCGCCAAAGCCTCCCTGGCCCCACCCTGCAAGCTTGACACACACTGAAGTTTTTTGAATGCATCTATCCTCATGAGGGCCCCCATCACCAGCATAAAGGCAAGTCTCTGGCAAGAGGTTTTTTTTTAAAAAATAATATTTTTTATTTTTCAATTGTAGTTGACATACAATATTATATTATTTTCAGGTATACAACATAGTGATTAGACATCTATGTAACTCACAAAGTGATCACCCCTAATAAATCTAGTACCCATCTGGCACCGTACATAGTTATTCCAATATTATTGGCTATATTCTTTACGCTATATTTTATATCTCCTTGACTATTTTTAATTACCATTTTGTATTTCTTAATCCCTTTCCCCTTTTTTACAGTTCCTCCAGCACCCCTCCCATCTGTTAACCCTCAAAATGTTCTCTGTATCTATGAGTTTGTTTCTGTTTTATTTATTTATTTTGTTCTTTAGATTCCTGGTGTACGTGAAATAATATGGCATTTGTCTTTATTTGACTTACTTCACTCAGCACAATACTTTCTAGGTCCATCATGAAATATCTTCTTCTATCCTTTTACTTTCAGTCTGTGTGTGTCTTTTAATCTGAAGTGAGAGGTTTAAGGAGGGATGGGGACTCAGAGGCTCCTGGGAAAGCCCAGGTGAACAGCCTAGCCATTCTGGGACCTGGCTGGAAAGGGCGCAGAGTGGACTAAGGCTGCCACCAAGTGGCCATCATGAGAACATGAAAAGTGCCTGGCCTGACCAACACAGCTGCCCAGACAGAAAGCAGCCACCTCCCCCAGAGCCTGGGAGATGAGTACTCCTCTTCTGGCTCCTGAATCAGGTTCTCTACATCTGCTGAACTCCGAAGGAGATAATGATATCTAACACTGGTTTGGTACCCTACCGTGTACAAAATGCTTTCATGCAGGAATAATAATTACTTGCATGATGATAGTTATTGTACTATCATTAATTGAGGGCTTACTATGAGCCAGAAACTTTAAAATATTGCCTCTTGATCCTCACATCAAATTCATAGTGAGCAAATGTATTTGCCCAGACAACATTCATTTTCTCCTCTCAAAAAGCACTTCAACTGGGGGGATGGGCGGGGTAGGGGAGGGGTGCCTGGAAGAAGGGTTTACCCTTCTACTCCCAGGACTTTGATTGAAACTATTGGCAAAAAGAAGCTCTGTTCTCTTCGAACGCATGAGGAGAGGTGCTGCTCTGAGGGGAGAGAGTGCTGAGATTGAAAACAATGCACACGGAGCGGAACAAACCTCAGTGGCATTGGAGCTCCCTGAATCCAACTGTGCCTGAAAGTCTCTGGACTTTTCACATTTGTGAACCAATATATTCCCCTTTAGTCTATTTGGATGGGATTTTTTTTTTTTACTTGAAACCAAAAGAATTCTATTAATTCCTATTTAATAAAATAAATTAGCATGTGGACGTAGGTTGTTGTAAAAAACAAATTCAAAAATAAGAGATTGTCAAAGTCAAGGTGATGGGAGACATTTATTCAACACCACATGCCACTCCTTGTTCTAGGCACTGGATATAAAGTGGGCACCGGGACAGACAAGATCCATGCTCTCCTGAGCTAAGTTTCGGATGGAGAATACCACACAGTAAACAAACTCGACAGCAGCACCTAGCAGTAAGTGCTACACAGAGAATTATAACTGGGTGATGTGGTAGAGTATGACCAGGCAGCTACTTTAGACTGGGTGGTCAGGGAGCGGTGTGAGGAAATGCGCTCCATCATCAACTTGGTTACACTGAGAAATACGTTTCCCAGAAAACACTTTCTTGTATGGTTCCGGTTCCAGATGACCAAAAGACTTGTGTGAGATTGAAGTCAAAAGTGATACAGTGTCCATTACTTTCTTAAAGGGCTTTTTTTTTTGGCAGTCTCATACAGATATGGACAAATGTAGAGGGGCCCAGTGAATTCCAACACGTCTTTGCTCTCTTCTACTCAAGTTCAGCTGACCATCAGCATCCTTCTGATCAACCACAGCCTCAGACCCACTACCAGACCCTTGGCTGTAGAATATGCAGAGGTAGAAGCCTCCCATAGACCTTACCTCCAGCCTCTCCTTCGCAGCCCCACGGAAATGGCGTCTTCTCTAAGGGAAATAGTAGCAGCAATGGAAAGTGACCAGGTTCAAGATCTGTTTGGGAGGTGAACTCGGCTTGCTGATGGTTGTTTGGAGGGTTTGAAAGGAGAAGAATCGGGATGACTCCTAGACTTTTACCTTAAACAGGATGAATACTTGGGGCCATTTTCTGAGAAGGAAAAATTATTTAGGGTTGGAAACAGGAGTCCTATTTTAGACACTATGGTAGACTGAAGAAAAAAAAAATAGCCACGGTATTTTATTAGATTGAAAAAAAATAGCTGCATTTCCTCCCAACCGTCATCACAAACTTACATGAAAGTTGCAAGTACAGTTCAAAGAACTTTCTTTGTATTGACCCCTTTGAAGGTAAATTTCTGACCTGATGCCCCATTATCTGCAAATATTTTACTATTTACTACAATCAAGGCCATCCCCTGCTCTACCTAACCACAATCAAAATCAAAATCAAAAAACTAATGACATAATACTATTATTTAATCTGCAGTCCTTGTTCAAATTTCTCCTGTTATTTCACTAATAATCTTTAAAGCAAAAGAAAAATAATTTTGTGTGCCCACTATTCACTCCAGGAACACACGTTTTGTTTAGTTTCATGACTCCAGTCTCTGGAAGATTCGTCCTTTATTTTTGATTGTGATCTTGCCATTTTCGAAGAGTACAGGCTGTCTATTTGGTAGAATACTTCCTGATTTTGCTGTCTGACATTTTCTCACAATTAAATTCAGAAAATGCCTGTTTGATAGGGATAGCACAGAGCTGGTGTTGGGTTTTTCTCAGTTGTGTCCTATGAGATGGTATACGATTTACATTCTCATGTATCTGATGATGTTCGCTTTGATCATTTGGTTAAGGTGATGTGTGCCAAGCTTCCTTTTTTCCCCCTTCGTAGTTAATGAGCATTTGTCCATCATCATAGTAACTGTCATTAAATGATGGCTTAATATGTGGAGAGATACTTCAAACATTTGTAAATATCACATGCCTTGTCCAGCTTTCAATTGGTTTATTTCTTTCTGTGTATCAGTGTAGACAATTGGTTTTCAATTTTTCAGCTTGTGCTTTCCCCACTCTTATTATTTATTTGATGCTCAAACTGTCCTTGTCTGGCCACTCAGTAGAAGCCCATTCAAGCTGGTTTCTTTATCTTTTTTTGCATGACCCCATCATTTTTTGAGTGTTTCCTTGCTTTCTGATACAACAAGTTATTCCAGGCTTATCTTGTACTTTCCCCAACTCAGCATCAAAAGCGGCCATTTATTTCTCCAAGGAGCCCCAGTTCCAAGATCTGGAGGCAAGAGGTGCTGCTGATCCCAGGCCATCTCAGTATACACACACATGCATGTGTGTGTGCACACACAAAAAGATACCCTCCTCTCCCTTCTTCACTGGCACTAGCCATTCCAAGCCACCTCTCCACATGGACACCCTCCTCATTTTGCTTGGCCAAGCCGCTTCCCCGTGGAGACGCCCTCCTCCTCATGCCAGGCCACCACCCCTACCCCCACCACCATATTCTCTTCACTCTGCACAAGCTCTGGTACCCTGCCCCGGCTTATCCCTCTGCCAGAATGCCCTTTCACCTCCCCCAGGCTCTGACACCCCATGCTTTCCCCACTCAGCGCTGATTCACTACTCTCAGCTGCCTCTTCCCAGGAATGCCTTCTTCCTCATCCTACTTGGGCTCAGGCACCTTGTTTTGGTCCACTGCAGCCAGCCTGCCTTTAATGGCATTAGCACAGAATTGTTCGGGGAGGACAAGAATAAAAGCCCTATTGAAGTTTTATGGGAATTGCATTACAAGAGAAATGTTAAGTTTAGAAAAAATAAAGGCTTTTGATTGCTGAAGCCCAGACTAATTCTAGATTCTCCACTCCATCCATATCCCTGCCCACACCGTGCCAACAGCAAATGAGCTGTTAGTGTGGTACACAGACCCCAGGAAGGAGAAGTCCTCTGCTGCCTTCTCAGATGAATTCAAGGAGTAGAGTTGACAAGGGGTAGCTTTCCAGAGAGTGTGACTGGGGGCAGCTAGATTGGTTGGTTGAGAATTGAACTCCATTCTCCAGGCAAGAGTGACTTCACAAACCCCACCTGCAGCATGGGACATATCATGTGGACCAGTGATCATAGTGGGTTCACATTTTATCAGTGCGAATTTTCCATTGCAGTGATTCAACTTTCCCACCATTGTGACATACTGGACACACAGGCCTGATTAAGTTTATCCTTTGGCTGCAGATTGTGGTACCATGAAGACCAATGACTGGAGTTTACCCGAGAAAGCACACATCACTCAGAGATCCTGGACCCGGAGCTTTTACATCCAAGTGTAGATAGCTTTGGACCATCTCCCTTTGGGAAAGAGTGAGTGAGTTTTCAGTGATATAGAGGAGAGCATTTTTAAAAATTATTACTGGGGGAAAACAGCACATAGAGTGTTAGGCAGCCAAGCAATTAACTCTAATGCAGTTTTTGTTTTTGTTTTTTCCTTGCTCAGCCTGTCTTTACCTTTCTTATGATAAGAGCACCCTGGTCTTCCTTTGGGGAATTCACCATTCCTCACTTTCAGTCCATATGGGTTAGGTAGGGATGACCCTGGCTGCGGGGGTGGCCATTAAACCATGCCTGGCCAGTCAGCATATTCTATTGCCAGCCTATGATTATTTAGATATGGGCAGATTACCCAATTAAGCCATTCAAAATCAATTCTGGGTTTTTTTTTTTATGGAACGCATAGGAAAGAAAGGCTTTCTTGCCACTGAAGTTGCTAGGCTGAGAGGATGCTGAGTATCTGGAACTTGTCTCACACAGGAAGAACATGACTGAGAATGAAGCCAGCAGAGAAAAGCAGGGCTAAAATGGGAACATAACCTGAGTTCTAATGATGTCATTTGAGACCAAGCACCTAAGTATGACCAAAGCCAGATATAACTCTAGAGTTTTGTTAATTAGCCAGTAAATTTCTTTCTTAGTTCAAAATAGATTTCTGATTTTTTTCATTAAAAGAGCCCTAATACAAATTTTCTTGGGGAGTGATTTTCTACTATATTTTTACAGATAAGGAAACTGAGACTCAGAGAAGTTAAGTAACTTCCCTAAGGTCACATAGACAGTGTGATAGTTAATGTTATGTGTCAACTTGGCTAGGCCCTCATACCCAGTTATTTCATCTTTTTCTTCTTCTTCTTCTTCTTAGGGAAGTCCCTTTAACATTTCTTGTAGTACTGGTTTAGGGTGATGAATTCCTTCAGCTTTTTCTTGTGTGGTAAACTCTTTATCTGTCCTTCGATTCTAAATTATAGCTTTCCTAGGTAGAGTAATCTTGGTTTTAGGTCCTTGCTTTTCATCACTTTGACTATTTTGTGCCAATCCTTTCTGTTGAGAAATCACTGACAGTCTTATGGGAGTTCCCTTATAGGTAAGTAACTGCTTTTTTCTTGCTGCTTTTAAGACTCTTTCTGTCTTTAAACTTTGACATTTTAATTATGATGTGTCTTGGTATGGGCTTCTTTGGGTTCATTTTGTTGGGGACTCTGTGCTTCTGGGACTCGTATGTCTATTTCCTTCACCAGGTTAAGAGAAGTTTTCAGTCATTATTTCTTCAAATAGGTTTTCAATCTCTTAATCTTTTTCTTCTCCTGGTTATATATGTGAATGTGTGTACTCTCAATGTTGTTCCAGAGGCACTTTA
>NW_011888891.1:2373943-2378520 GCF_000151845.1 Pteropus vampyrus | reverse complement strand
TTCTTCTTCTTCTTCTTAGGGAAGTCCCTTTAACATTTCTTGTAGTACTGGTTTAGGGTGATGAATTCCTTCAGCTTTTTCTTGTGTGGTAAACTCTTTATCTGTCCTTCGATTCTAAATTATAGCTTTCCTAGGTAGAGTAATCTTGGTTTTAGGTCCTTGCTTTTCATCACTTTGACTATTTTGTGCCAATCCTTTCTGTTGAGAAATCACTGACAGTCTTATGGGAGTTCCCTTATAGGTAAGTAACTGCTTTTTTCTTGCTGCTTTTAAGACTCTTTCTGTCTTTAAACTTTGACATTTTAATTATGATGTGTCTTGGTGTGGGCTTCTTTGGGTTCATTTTGTTGGGGACTCTGTGCTTCTGGGACTCGTATGTCTATTTCCTTCACCAGGTTAAGAGAAGTTTTCAGTCATTATTTCTTCAAATAGGTTTTCAATCTCTTAATCTTTTTCTTCTCCTGGTTATATATGTGAATGTGTGTACTCTCAATGTTGTTCCAGAGGCACTTTAAACTATCCTCATTTTTTTTTATTCTTTTTTCTTTTTCTTGTCCTAATTTCTGCTACCTTGTCTTCCAAATCACTGATTCAGTCCTCTGCTTCATCTAATCTACTGTGGATTCTCTCTAATGTATTCTTCATTTGAGTTATTGTTTTCTTCATTTCTAACTGATGCTTTTTTATGTTTTCTATCTCTGTCTTTATATTTCCTATCTCTTTGTTGAAGTTCTCACTCAGATCATTGAACATCTGGTAGGTTGCTTGTCTCTATTCTGTTTAGTTATTTTTCTGGAGTTTAGTTCTGTTCATTCATTTGAGATATGTTTGTCACTATATCTCTCCTCATTTTGGCTGCCTCCCTGTGTTTGTTTTTATGTATTATGTAGAGCTGCTATGTCTCCCAGTCTTAAGAGTGTGGCCTTATGGGCTAGATGTCCTGTGAGGCTCAGTGGCACAGTCTCCCTGGTCACCTGAGCTGGGTGCTCCAGGGATGTCCTCTGTGTGGGTTGCATGTGTCTTCATGTTATACTTGAGCCTTGATTGCTGTTGGCACATCAGTGGGAGGGACTGACCCTCAGGCTGATTGTGAGGACTGATTGAGACTATAGTGGAGGAGATATTGTGCAGGGACTGATCCCATGGAGCAGGATTTGCTTTAGCAAGGCTCTGGTACCTGCTGAGTCCACTTTTTGGGTGTATCATTTGTGGAGGTGGTCAGGCAGTGCTGTGGTGTGGTCTGAAGATAGCCACTGGATATGTTGGTTCCGGGGCCTCTTAGGAGAGGCTCCAGTGCAGACCCAGTTCAGCTGCTGCCTGTACCCAGCCCAAGGCCACCTGGTAAGAGCTACAAAATGATCTGTTGTTGGTAGCTGCCTGCACTGAGCGTGGTGGTGCCTGGGAGCGGCTAAGCTGCAAACTGAGGTCAATTGTCACTAATGTCAGACTTGGGGCCACTTAGCAAGAGGTACAGGACACGCTGAGGCCAGCTGCTGCTTCTTGGGGGTTGTGGACTTTTCAAAGGTTTTAGGGAAGTCCACAGTATGGGCTAAGACTGGCCACTTGTGAGGAACAGCTACTGAAGAGGTTTGAGTCTGTGCACAAGTTGGGTGAGGCAACATCTCAGGGAATCCCCAGGGTGGGGCAAGCTGTGTTAGCTAGTTTGATGGAGGCTCAGATTTAGAGCCCACCTGCACCTGCCAGTTGTGTGAGGGAAGGGCTCAACAAAGGAACAGTGACACCTGCCAGCACTCCTCTCTCAGCCAGAGCTGCCCCTCCAGCCCTAACTCTGAAGCCAGATAATTCAGTTCCTCCCTATGTGTCCCTGGCACCTTCCAAGCTGCTACCCCAGTATTAGAGCTCAGAACGAGTGAGTCCATCAGTGAGTAAGTCTGTACATGGGCCCTTTAAGAGCGTTGCCTGGGACTCCTGCTGCACTCCTCACTCAGCCACAATATTCACTGGTTTTCACAGCTGAAAGTTGTGGAAACTTCTCTTCCTGGCACTGGGACCCTGGGCTTGGAGTCTGGTGTGGGCTGGGACCCCTTGCTCTTGAGGGTAACCTCTACAGCTGAGATGTCCCTCCTAATTCTTAATCACTTCACATGGGTGTGGGACCCACCCATTCCATGTCTCTGCCCCTCCTACCAGTCTCGATGTGGCTTCTTCATATCCTTAGTTATAGGATTTCTGTTCAGCTAGTCTTCAGTGGCTCTAAAGGGTGGCTGTTCTATAATTTAGTTGTAATTTTGATGTGATCATAGGAGGAAGCAAGCACAGCTTTTACCTGTTCCAGCATCTTGATCAGATTTCATGCTTCTCAGTTATTTAATCTAACACTAGTATTGCCATGAAGGTGCTTTGTAGGTGTGGGAAACATCTACAAGCAGTTGACTTGAAGTAAAGGAGAGTATCCTCATCCAATCGGGCAAAAGGTCTTCAAGCAAAAACTGAGGTTTCCTAAAGAAGAATAAATTCTGCCTCAAGACTGCAACATTAACTTCTACCTAAGTTTCCAGCCTGCTGGCCTGACCTATGGATTTTAGACTTGTAAGCCCCCACAATTGTGTGAGCCAGTTCCTTAAAACAAATCTGTCTCTGTCTCTCTATGTCTCTCTATGTCTCTCTGTCTGTGTCTGTCTCTCTATCTGTCTCTCTGTCTGTCTGTCTGTCTGTCTGTCTGTGTCTGTCTGTCTCTATCTCAGTCTCTGTCTCTGTCTCTGTCTCTGTCTCTGTCTCTGTCTCTGTCTCTCTCTCTCTCTCCAATTTCCTCTTACAATACACACCCCTACAAGACTGAATAAATCACTCATGGTTTTCTGATGACACCATGCTCTTAAACCTCCTTCATACCAGCTTTCCACTCTGCCTACAGTGCCTTGTGCACCTGGAAAATTTCTACGTCTCTTTCTTCTCCTACACTTATGCTGTGCCTTGTAGAAATCTCCACTGTGGCATCCATCCCATTGCATCTTAGCCTGCAGGTCTTGTAGGTCTGCATGAAAGACTAAGCCCCTGTCATCTCATCATTGTCTTCATACCCCTGCCGATTCCCCATGCCATAAAGTAGCTGTTTAATATGTGTTGAATAGACGAACAAACAAATGCATGAACTAGAAATTGAGAGGAGAGACTGGCTTGGGATCGGAGGGATTTTTGTTTTCATTTTTTATTGTTGTTTAGATATACAGAAAAATTGCAGATTCCTGTATACCCTTCACCCACCTTCCTCTGACATTAGCATCTCATATAATCAGAGCAGGTTTATCAAAACTAGAGAATTAGCACTGATACAATACTACTAACTAAACTGCAGACTTCATTTAGATTGCACCAGTTTTTCTATCGATGTCTTTTTTCTGTGCTAGGATCTAATCCAGGGTACCATGTTGCATTTAGTCATTTTATCTCCTTAATCTACTCCAGTCTGAGGCAGTTTCTCAATCTTTCATTATTTTTCATGACCCTGACACTTTTGAAGAATATTGGTCAGATATTTTATAGAATGTCCCTGAATTTGGCTTGTTTGATGTTTTCTCATGATTACACCCAGGTTATATATTTTGGGGGAAGAAGGTCACAGAGGTGAAGTGTCCTTGTCGTCGCATCATATCATCACATGCATAACATCAACATGACTTCTTGCTGGTCAAGTTGACCTTGGTCACTTGGTTAAGGTGGCGTCTGCCAGGTTTCTCCACTGTGTAGTTACTGTTTTCCCTTTCCATATGCTGGTCTTTAGCAGTGAATTACTAAGTCTGATGAACTCTCAAGGGGAGAAGAATTGAGTTCCACCCCCAGAAGGGTAGTACCTACATCTATTATTTGGAATTCTATAATGAAGATTTGTAGGACAGGATTTTTAAACTTTATTTTCACTAGGACCCCACTGGTAATCAAGTAAAGCCTATAGACCTTTTCTCAGAATAGCATTTTAAAATTTAATGTATTTATTTAAAAAATAAAAATCATGGAATTACAAAGGAAAATAACTATATTAAAATATAATTGTCAAAATATTTTATAAACAAATTTGTGATATAGTGATAAATGTGTTTGTTTATTAAAACATTAAAGCACAAGTTTTAGCAGCATGTCTAGTACCTGCTGTAATTTCCAAGTGTTGCTGAACATAAATGATATCACAGCTATTGTTCATACTACGATGGTTTGTTGCCTATGTTAACCATGAAAGGAGTGCTTTCAAGTGACAGGTTTATAAACACGTAATTTTTTCCCCCAAAAAAGTTCACAGGCCCCTGAATTCTATCCATGGTCCCCTGGGAGGATCCCTGGGCCCTAGGTGAAGAACCCCTGATTTAGAAGGATCCAAGACATCAGAGATGTTCAAGGACTGTGCAAAAGAAGATGGAAAGTACCAGTGTAGGTGGTGAGAAGGAAAAGGGATTTCACTCTCTCTAATATTGAAAGACATTCAAAGCAATCCATTTATCACAGATTTATTTATCAGGCAACTATCATCTTTTAGATTAGAAAAAATTAACACTCAGTGCTGATGAGAATGCTGTGAAACTGGCACTCTCGTACATTACTGGTTACAGGGCTAATGTGTAAAA
>NW_011888891.1:2354168-2372793 GCF_000151845.1 Pteropus vampyrus | reverse complement strand
CCAGCTGACTGCTCATTGAAGTCCATCTTTCTCTGCCATCATGGTTGTTCAGGTGTAGCCTGCTTGCCCACACGGTGGCAGTATTACTCTACGCCAGGTAGAGTTGGGCAGGCACAGTTTCCACCTGGCACTAAATGCCCAACTCCGCTTTCCTCTTCAGACAGAGAAGTCCCGGGATCCTCAGAAAGGCTCCAAAGGAGGACATTGTTAGAGTCACCCTGCCCTTCTTAACCGAGTGGGAGATATGACCTTCTAGCTGTAGGATGCATCCTTTATCTTTAGGGAGTTCAACCAGCCTGCGAAGCAGATGGAAGCCCCCTGTATGGAAGTTTATACATCCACAAGACCAAAGTAGGACCAGAGGCTTCCAGGATGGTCACTGATGATAGGAGTTGAAAACAGAGCTCTCGGGATAGGATGACACGTGGGTGGGTGACGGTGTGGTGATATGGGGTAGTATGAGAGGTAGGGGGCTGCTCAGACCAGGGTTCACATCTTGGCTCAGCTTCAGGCAAGTCACATAATCTCCTGGGCTGCATTCATTCATTCATTCATTTAGGTCTATGAAATGGAAATGGGACCTTGTAGGCTGTTGAGAGATTTCAGTTTGATAACATTTGTAAAGGATTAAGCAGATACCTGGCACACAACATCTTGGAGAGTGTCGGCTACTATCATCACCATTGTTATTAATAATTGCTGTTATTAATAATTGTGGTGTCATTAATTACACATTGAAATCCCAAGAAAACCTCTTGGCCTCCTATGGACACACAGACTAAATCTGTGACTAGATCCTGAAATTATTTCTTCATCTATAATAAGGTGGAAACTGAAAGAGCAAAGGGTGGGTCCAAGAGGGAAGAATTTTAGCTGCTTTTTTTTTTTTAATAAAATGACATGTTTAGGGGGAAAAATTCAAATGCAGTTTTTGAATTCTCTTTAGGGAGAAAAGAAACATCACAGAATTCTTTCAGCTTTGCCCACTTCTTAATCTTAAAGCCAAAGTCGTCAATGAATTCAGCCCCGGCTCCCATGGTGACGAGTTTTGTCCAATAGGACATCTTTGTAGTCTCTGTGGCTCCTGGCTCCAGGCTGACCTTGTCTGTACCCTTCATATCCAGCAGGCAAAAGTAGGATTCCTTTATTCCTTGTGTAGTTGTCCTCAGAAAAAATATTTTTTTTCTTCTTTATCTCTTCTAAGCTTATAAAGTATGACTGATGAGAAAAGGCAAAGAGCTAGGACTATTTACACAAAAGGGAGAGCAGAATAAAAGAGAGAGGAAACGCCTTATAATAATAATTTCCAAGTCTCAGATTTGGAAGCTGACCAAGTGTTCTCCAATTTTTATTGAGGACATGTGAAAAAAGTAAAACTTAAGTACCACACAAGAGATTTGGGTTGGGTTGAAGTAGCAATTGTGAAAGTGTCTGTAAAGGTTCTCTAGGAGGAATATATTTGACATACAAGTCACACACATTTTAAGTCTGTTTTCCTCTATGTGTTTGCATATGCCTGAAAAATGCAGACATTTATACTTAAAATGTAAATCACAATAATCGCAATCTATGTACACTTGTGCACAAGGTCCCTAGGTTTTGTCATTGTAGCAAGTGAAGAACAATGGTCTGAGTGGTCATATTAGACATGAAGGGCCATGTTATGCTGTGTAACAAGAAGGTCCAAAATTGTTGTGGATTATAACAAGAAATATCTATTGCTCACTTGTGCTACATGTCTATCAAAGGTAGACAGGCATCTCTGGTCCATGTCCCCTCACTTAGGGACTCAGGCAGACACAGTCTCTACCATCTGATTGCTGGGGCAATGAGACGGGCTGTCTTGTATGGTGAGTCGCACACTGGTTCTTAAAGGTCCTGGCCACCTCACTTCTTCCAATATGGCATGAAACAAAATGAGATGCTACCATGTGCCTGTAGGGAGGAAGATGAGAATCTTTGTAGATGGCCCAGTTGTCAACCTAGGGGTAACTAGGACTTCTGGCATTTTTTAAGAGATGAATCCATCAAGTATGTGATTTACCCTAAAATGTATTTTGTGACTGTACCAATGTTTGTCCTCCAGGATGCACCTCTCTGGGAAGTGTAAAGTAGAGAAACTATTAACACTTTTATTCTTTTTCTACCTAGAATAACTTAGATTTGAGCCTTCTTCCATGCAGAGCAAGAGATTAACTCACTTATTAAATGAATCTTTATTTAGCTCCAACTAAACACCAGGTGCTGGGAATGCTAAGACAAAATAAAACAAAATCCCTACTCCCAAGAGATTTGCAGTCTAATTATCCTGTCAGATTTATAAGGCTGGGGCTTAGAGGGAGGTCTAGGCTCAAAAGAGATCCATGTAGGAGTCATCAAGATGGAAATGACTTCTGAAGATACTACAAGTGTCTGTGGCTGCTAAGTATTATTATTCCAGCTTGATCTAGAAACAAACACACCTGCTTCCTCTTTTGCATCCCTCCTGCTCAGCCATCTCTCCCATCTTTTGCCTGGGCTCCTATATTGTCTCGTCTTTGCTTCACACTCTTCCTGTGGTTCTGTCCTTGATATCTTGTGTCTTACCCATATCTCTGGAGTCCAGGTACAGGAGTTTGGTGAAAAGAGTAGTGGAAAAGAAAGTGATCTGGAATTAAGACTGTCAGCCCCAAAGTGACAAGAAAAACTCTGAGGTTGAAGACCATGCCTGTGTGTGCTGAAGGCCCAAGTCTGAGGGGAAAATGGGGGTAATACTAATAAAAATAACCTGTCACTTTTCTTGTCTCCATCAATTCCTACATACTCCAAGGTCACCGTAAAGTATCCCATGTCTTTCTGAGAATTCCCAGGGTGTGGCTGGCACTAACAACCCTGCCTGCTACCTCTCATGAGGCATCTCAGTCCCTCAGGACAGCCACTGTCACTGCCTCCTACCACAGCCCACATGCTAAAGGACTGACTGCAGAAGCTGTACCTGGTCTGCTCCTAAGAGAATGCCCTAGCCCCTCTGTGCTACGCTCCATTACGGGGGTACTCAAGCCGGAGTGCATGTGTACTAATGCCATGGGGGTGTCAAACAGCTCCCTGTTCTCAGTGGAGCTCAAACATGTGTCCTACAGGGCCCACGCTGCAAGACAGAGCCGACAAACTGTACTCAGAATCAGTGTTGGATCTAGCTGAACCCCTAATCCACCTAGTTGATTTATAGGGGTTCCATGCCTGGACTTGCTCCGCTCCTGTTAAATTCCATGCCCAGGGACTCCTCAGTCCCTACCAAACAGGTTTCTGTGAAGCGCTCACGAATTTGCCAGCAAGTCCCAAGTGTTTCTGAATATCAGCTTAAGCTCAAAATGGCACTTTCCCCAAAACTGCTTTCCTCCCTTTTTAATCCAGTACATAAAACTGAATTTCTATTTTAAAAAATAATTAACTGGAATCTCTTTAAGGGTATGTGCATGTATTCTAAGTGTAATGTGTTCAACGTCTCATTCTGCTCTGAATCCTATGATTCCCTGGATAAGGACGAGAAAACTGAAAATCCAAGAGGTTACATGAAAGTCTCACATTTACTAATACTTAAAACTGGATTCACACTCAAGCCTATCTCTATAAAGTACACTGGAGATTTCACCTCTTTTGGTCAGGGATGGTATTAATGAGAGTGAGACACCCACTCTCCTGCCCTCCTTAAAAGAAAAAGAGACGAAAACTTGGCGCTGATTTAGGGACCTGCGCAAGTCGCAAGGAGTTTCTTCTGCTTCCTGCCGGTTCCCGGGCCCCTATCGGGGATCCCCCACCCAAACTCCAAGAACTTGGCTGCGCGCTCCGGAACTAAAGCGCGAGAGTAGGGTCTGAAAGCGGCGCCACGCCTCTGGCCCCGCCCCCGCCCAGTCGGTCACCGGCCGCGCACAGCCGTCATTTCCTGTCCTACCCTGGGCGCGTCAGGTCAGTGCAGCGGGGTGGCTTGGGGTCTACCCTGGGACCTGGTTCTGCTCTGACCCTCGGAGCCGAGCAGAGGACGTTGTTTTGGGCCCCAGCGGATGGAACTGTATCGGCTGTGGGCTTGTACCTCCATGGCGGGCACCGGCTGGTGAACGCTTTGGAGCGGTTGCGGGGCAACGGCGCCGTCGGCCCCGCCCCTTCGCGCGGGGCGGGGCGGGGCATCTGGGGCAAACACGTCGCGGGCTACAGCGCTCGTCTAGGCGGTGAGCAGCTGCCACGGAGTGAAACTCCGAGCGCTGGATGACCGTGGCATCACCTGGCCTGGCCTCATCCTGTAGTGGGTTCACTGCCCTTAGCCCCCTGCCCTGGGAGCAGAGGGGTTGGCCCCTGTCCGTGGAGGTTCTGAGCCTTTGTCCGTCCTAACCTGGGGCAAGTTAACTCACTCCACAAGGCCCTAGTTCCGTGAAAGTGTAAAATATTAGAGCTGAAAAGAACCCCAGCGATCATTTATTTAAGCCACACAACCCCACCCCCATTTTATAGATAAGGGTGCCTGGAGCTTTAAATTAATCCCCAGGATAGCCTTCACAGTCTGTAATTACCGTTTCCATAGAATGAATGAGGACTCTGAGGCCTAAGAGGTCGTGACTTTAGCTTGAGGTCACACAGCTTGTAATTGGTGGAGTCTCAGATCAGATAACTCACAGCTTGTTTGTGGCAGATTTCAAATTCCCAGGTACAGGTGCCTTACACGACTGCTAAACCTAGCTGTAAATCAGAATCACCTGGAGAGTGTTTAAAACATTTCTGTGTACTATCTCAGGTTTACTGACGGAGGAGATCTAGCGCTAAGGCTGAGGAATCTGTATATTTAACAAGTTTTGGGGTGATCTTTATGGTCTGTTGACGGGCCTTTGGGAACCACTGGGTGCATACACCATACGCCTTTTCACTCAGAAACAGCTGAGAGATAATAAATCTAAAGTACTCAGAACAGAAGAGATGCTGGTGCATGGTGCCATCAAGTTCTAATCCCTTCAGCCAATTTGTAGCTTCTCTTCACTCCTCAGAAACAAGCCAGAAGGCTATATTTTAAACAATTTTGGACATTTGGATGCAAATTGTTCCTTCTCTGTTTACCTGTCACACTGCCAGGTCCAAGCTTCTGCTCAAAGTCAAGCATTAGCATCTTCTACCATCTCGGGGAGCCTGTCAACTCCTCTCCTACTGGTCTCCTTTCTGTCAAGTCTCCAAATCACAGTGGTTGATGTTGGCTTTGCAGGAACATTTTGCAGAGTGGCTTTCTGGAGGAATCACCACAAATAATGAATGTCCCCTGGCCCTAACAGCAGTCAATATGAAATAGATCATCCTGCTGTTTATTCATAACATTTATAAGCATAAATCCGTCTTAAATAACCAGTTGGCTCTTGGTCTTAGAAGGCTAATAAGCCTGACAAATTCTGTTTAGTATTTCATTATTATTAATTTTCATCATTTATGCTGCTTCCCTCAGGGATTCTGGTTTATAATGGCTGACTATCAAGAGGAAGACTTGCAGAAATTTCTTAAAGATGTGGATGAAATCAGTAAGTAGCAGTGAATCATAAATTAAATTCTACTTTAGAGAGCTGTAGTGACTAAAGAAAAATGATTACTCTAAGTTAGTTCTTGGGTTGCCTGACAGGTTTATGACTCTTAAGAAAAAATGTAATAGAAATTCAACAAAAAGTGTACTGAGAAGCAAGTAATATTAGAGCCTGGGGGTAGTATTTTCTGGCTGTTAATTGATATCAGAGAAGCTGTTAACATTCTATGGGAATACAGGCTGACAGCCATATTTTGACTTTATCATATTTTGTCCCCTTCCATGTAGAATCAGGTCAAAAGGAGCTTCTATATCCCCATTGCCAATGAGCCTAGCTGTTCCCCTTGAGGAGATCACCCAAGCTCCCCCTTGATCAGTCTGGGATTTCTTGTTTTAGAATAGAGCCATTTCGGTTTTTGGGCTGCAGAGGCAAAATCCAATGGCTTTCCCTCAGGATCAATGAAGTTACATTGATTGCTCATGGTTGGCATACCCCTGTCTCTCTCTAGGTAAAAAGACCCCTTCCCCAACTAAGACAGTGGGATCTCAAAGGATATACTCTGATCCCACAGACACATTCAAGAAATTCCAAAGCAGTTAGTTTCTGTTCAGACTTCAGGGAGTTTGTTCGAGGATAGAAATAAGCAAATAAATAAACCTTACATATTAAATAAATATATCAAATTGCTGCTTCCAGCGGATTCTCTGGATTCAAAGAATAAAATGATTTTAAAAATAGTTTGTGTAACTTGATAAATGATGCATCCATAATGTGTTCTTTGTGTTTGTCATGGGCATCTCCTCTGCCTACCCCTAAATGTTGTTTTGTGGAGTTCTGGCCTTGGCGCACTGCTCCTCTTTTTCTTCAGGCCTTCTAGTCCAAGCACGTGGTTTTAACACCACCTGTCTGCTGATGACCCTCACGTCTCAACTGCCACCCAGCCTTCTTTCCTGAGTCTCAGCCTCTATGCTGTCATACCCACTGTATCCTATAAAACACTGCAAACTTAATGTGTCCTAAATTGAGTTATGTCTTTCCCCTTCTGTCTTCCTCCTCTCAAAACCTGCTTCTTACCTTCACCTTCATTCTAGTCTCAGTAGGTGGTACTACTATCCAGAAATTTACAAGTTACATTGGACTCCTCCCATCTCTCAGCCCTACTTTCAATCAGCCATCAAGTTTGGCTTCTTTCTCCAGCTCCATCCTCCCCAACCCTCCCTTTGTTATGGTTCTCTTAACCCAGACTATTTCAACAACCTTCTGATTGTTTTTCCTGCCTCCAGGCGTACACTCCCCGCAGAGTAATGTATCTAAAATGCAAATCTGACCCAGACACTTCTCTGCTTGGATTCTCTCTGCAGTCACAATACTTTTCAAGCTCTCATCAGGACTGAAATCCTCCCATGACCTCTCGTTACCTTGCTCCTCTCTCTACCTCACACTTGAGCTGCAACAAAATGATTTTAGATCCCTGAGCAGACCCTGATGGTTTATATTCTGCATATTGCTTTTGTCGTTCTCTGTGCCTCCCCATCTTTCTTTCCCTGGCTAACTTTCATTCATACTCAAAGTTCCTTCAGGTACTTCCAAATAGAACTTTCTGTGATGATGGAACTGTCCTATAGCCCACACTGTCCACAATAGTAACCAGTAGCCACATGTGGCTAGTGAGCATTTGAAATGTGGCTAGCGCTACTGAGGAACTGAATTTCTAATTTTATTTCATTTATAATTAAGTATATATAGCCACATGCGTATAGATACTATACATTCATTGCTTGGGTTCTTGCTATGTATTGAGTATTGCTAAGCACTGGAGAATACAGTAACAATAAACAAGAATTACCTTCCTTCTTGATATCTATAGTCTAATGGGGAAAACATACCCTAAACAAATATGTCAGCTCCGAGGTGATCAAGAAGGGGAGGTTTCTGTGATGACACGCCCAGTTGAAAGAACGTAGAGGAGCCGACATGAGAATGAAACAGCAGCACCAACTTTATTGCGGGGAGTGCGTGCTTCTGCACTAGAGGACCACGTGGGCTTTATATATGTCAGAGAACAATAGTGGCATTCTGCCTCACATGGGTAATAAACAGTAAGCTGAGTCATACTTACATAAGTTAGGAACAGGGGCCCTACTACATTAATGTAACATTTTAAATCTGGAGTCCTATCCCTAGCCACGAGCCTGGATCACAGCCAGACCTGGTACTCACAATGTATGATACAAAGTGTCATGTATGGTACAAAGGGAGACTTGTGAAGTGCAAGAGATCCTAACTCAGTTTAGGGAGGTATATTAGTCTGTTTGGGCTGCCTTAACAACTTATCGCAAGCTAGGGGGCTTAAGCAACACAACTTTATTTTCTCACAGTTCTGGAAGCAAGAAGTCCAAGATCAAGATTCTCTTCAAATTATTCTCTAATTCAGAATAATTTTGGTCAAAATCTTAAACGTGTTTTGTTTAGAGTTTAACAAGCTGATTCCAGAGTTCACACAGAAGAGCAAAGGGCTAAGAAGAATCAATAAATAAGTTTTAAAAATAAGACAATTTTGCAGAAAAAGAAGAAGGTGGTATAGCTCTTTCTACCAGATGCTCAAGATTTATTATAAACCAATAGTAATTATACATGGAAGTTTTGGTGCTGGAGAAGTCTTTTAATCCAGTTAAATGGAACGAAGAGCCTACAGCAGATTCGTGCATGTAACAGGGATGAGGCACATCAGTGGAGAAGGCCGGGACTCTTCAATAAATGGTGCTGGTGCCCTATGCAAAAATCAACTCTAGGTGAATTAAATACCTTAATGAGAAAAACAAAACTTTGAAACTTTTAGAAGACAACACAAGAGGGTATATTTGTAATCTTGAAATACCCAAAAGGCATAAATCATAAAGGAAAATATTTGAACACATTAGAATTAAAAAGAAATTCTCTTTAACAAAAGGTTTCATAAAAACAGATGAAGAAACAAACCATGCCTAAAGAGAAGGTGTTTGTAAATATGTATAACAAATTCAGAATATGTAAAGAAATCATAATAAGAAAAAGACAACCCAACAGAAAATTGGCCAAGAATGGGAGCAAGCAATTCAGATAGAAATGTAGATGGAAACATTAATGAGATACCATTCCCATTCATTAGAGTGACAACAGTTTGAAAGTTTGACAATAGCAAGTGTTGGCAAGGATGTGGAGGAATGGGAACTCTTGTACACTGCTTGTAGGGGTAAAAAGTGATAACAGCCATAGCTTGAAGAATATGTCGCATATGTGCAGAAGGAAATATGTACACAGATATTTAATTCAGCATTTATTCGATGTAGCAAAAAAAAAAAAAAATGAAAATTTAAAAACACCTGGATGTCCATCAATAAGAATGGATTAACTATGGCATATACAGTGATTAAAGTGATGAGCTAGAATTATGTATAGGTTGTGAAAGAATGCACATTTTACAAAACCATTTATTTAAGATAATTAAATACATATACAAATACTCTAGTAGATTGCAAAAAACAGTCACAAATTCCTTTCTTCCCATCAAGAGTAGAGTCTGTTTCTCTGTCTCTTGAATCTGGATTGGCCATGTGACTTGCTTTGGCCAAAAGGATGTTTGTAAACATGACACAAGCAGAAGCAGCTTGAAAAGTGCAACAAGGCAATAGGGCTCGCTCTCATGCACTCTTGGAAACCCCTGCCAGAAGACGAGACATACTTTTCTTAGTTGTTTCCATTGCTGGAGCCAACAATCGACCAACTTTCAGAAAAGAGCCACTTAGCTGATTGACAGCTGGCCATGGACATATACGACCCCTGCTGAAACCAGAAGACCTAGCCAGCTAAGCCCAGCCCAAATTGCTGACCTAGAGAATTGTGAACCAAATAAAGCTAAATAACAGATAGTTGTTTTAAGCATGGAGTTTTGGGGTGGAGTGTTGTGCAGCAAAAGCTAAATAATACAAATAATAAGCCATCAAAACATGCTGAAGAAGAATGCTTGTTAACTTACAGATGGTGTAGAAACAAAATGTCTTTATTATTTTCTCTTTGTTTCAAATATTCAACAGCTGAAAGTTGTGAAAAATTACCTTGAAGAGTCAGTGGGAAATGAAGAAATAGGAACAGGAAAATGTCTTTAAGAAGCTAGTTGCAAAGAAGAGGAGATAGGACCTTGGGAGAGATTTGAAATGTATAAATACCAATGGGAAGAAGCTGAGAAAATGGGAGAAGTTGAAAATATTGTGGAAATGGCAACATTAATTGGTGATACAAGGCTCCAGTTTATGCAAAACAAGGTGATGGTATGGTGAGCACAGGATGAGGGATTAACTTCACATAGCGGGAGGAGAACTTTTTCCTTGTAGTAGAAAACAGGATGGAGGCAGATGCAGGCAATTTGTGGTTTTGATGACAGATAGTTAAAAGGGTTCCTTTCTGATGGTGTTTTCCTTCATTAATAAGGTCATCTGTTTAAAATGGTCAAGTTTAGCTTGGAGACAATTTTTTAAAACCCCTGGGAGAATGATAGGATGACTTGCCTAGGTATGATATGATTTATAATAAGAAATACATATTTGCTCTTCATCTCTGTTCCTGTCACAGAGCTTCTAAAACCTGTGGGATTTTCTCAATGGTAAAACAGATCAAAGTATCTCGATATTCATAGCAAACCCCTTTCAATCACAGCCCAGTTTATGTTAATGACTGACTAGGATCCTAAGGGTGAGAGCTGGTTGCCAAGGGAACCAAGGGTGTGATTGGAGGGCTAGAACTTTCATTCCCACCCTCTGGAGAGGGAATAGGAGCTGGAGATTGAATTGATCCCTAGTAGCCAGTGATTTCATCAATCATGCCAATGTAGTGACACCTCCATAAAAACCCAAAGGCCAGGATTCAGAGAGCTTTTGGGTTGGTGAACACCTGAAGATTTGGGGAAAGGTGGAGCGCTCAGAGAGGGCATGGAAGCTCTGCACCCCCTTCCCACTTTGCCCTATGCTTCTCTTTAATCTGGCTGTTCCCGAGTTATAGATATATTTTTATAATGAAGTGGTAATCTAGTAAGTAAGTTGTTTCTCTGAGTTTTGTGAGCCCCTTTAGCAAATTAATCAAACCAGAGGGGGAGGTCGTGGGAACCTCCAATCTATAGCTGTTTGGTCAGAAGTACAGGTGACAACCTGGGCTTTCCGTTGGCCCCTGAAGTGTGGGCGTGAGGGGGCTGGACAATCTTGTAGGACTGAGCCCTTAACCTGTGGGATCTGTTGCTCTCTCTAGGTAGATAGTGTCAGAATCTAGTTGAATTGTAGGATACCCAGTTGGTGTCAGAGAATTGTTTGGTGGTGTGGAGGGAAAAACCCACATTGGAATTGGTGTCAGAATTGTACTAGGATAACAAAGTAGGATTGCTGAGCATCACTGAGAGTCCAGTTGAGTTAGGACCAGTTCCCCCAGGCATCCGTCTATCCTTCTCTGTCAGTATTCAGCATCCCTAATAAAGGTGAGGTGAGAGTTGGATTCATTAGAGTTGGAGTTTTGTCTGGCAGGTAGGTGGGCAAGGGAGTTCAGCATGTGGGCGGGATGATGGCTAAGTGATGAACCATGGGATCTTAAGCCGTGTGGGCAGTAAAGTGAAGACAGATAAGGACAGGGTTAAGGACTGTTGTTTTGTGATCTTAGAGCTGCCTTTATTTACCTGTTCCTCTCTCACACAAGATTATAAGCTCTTCAAAAGTAAGAACCTTTTTTATTCATCATTGTTATCTATAGCATTCTGCATAATATCTAACTTATAATAAGCTCTTCATAAATTGATGTTGAATTACATAAATGGCTTAAAATTATTTTCCTTGATTGAAGGCCGTGATTAAATTTTTCTGCAGCTTTTTCCAGGCAAAACAAATCCTGTTCTTAATTTTTTCTCATTGGTTCTAATTGCTTGAATTTTTGCTTTCTCTTCAGAACCTTCTTTAAGAAATGGGGAGATGGTTAAAGGCTATAAACTTTTAGTTATAAGATGAGTAAGTTCTGGAGATCTAATGTATAGCATGGTGATTATAGTTAAGAATACTGTATTACATACTTGAAAGTTGCTAAGAGAGTAATCTCAAATGTTCTCACCACAAAAAAAAAAGTTGTAATTATACGAGGAGATGGACATATTAACTAATCTTATGGTGGGAATCGTTTCACAATATTTATCAAATCACCACATTGTGTATCTTAAACTTACACAATGTTATATGTCGATATCTCAATAAAGCTGGAAAAATGAGAGTTCTTGTAAATGTTCTACACCATCCTTTCTAGTGAACAGTCTTTCTTTTCGAAGACCTCGTTTGAATGATTTACAATCTGATTTCTTCTTTAGCCAATTTAATCCAGGACATGAATTCTGATGACCCAGTTGCTCAAGAGAAAGCTGTCCTCAAGACAGAAAAGAGACTACTACTTACAGAGGAAGACCAAGAGGAGGATGGATGCAGGACCACCTTGAACAAGACCATGATCAGTCCTCCGCAAGCTCTTACTAAGGTTTCCTTTTTCTATTATGGAGTTACATAAGTAGATACAGTGAAGAGGTCCGCATTGAAGCAGAAGAAATAGTAGTTTAATATCAAATTGTCTGGCGAGGCTGAAATAATCTTGTTTTTTTAGATTCACTGTATTTACTTTCTATAAGGAAATATAAACACTGATTTTTTTTTTTTTTCTTGCTCCTTCTGGGTCATCTTTAAACAAACCTTTTGGTTTGTTTTAATGAAAATTTGGCTTCTCCACCCCCTAAGCTTGTGACCACATCTAAGCTGTTAGGGTAATATACTCTACTAACTTATGTTTCCAACTCATAGAGCCATAGCTGGGGTCCCTTGATTTGGTCACCCTCGTTTCTGCAGACCTAGCTTTATGACAGTTGTGCTCATAATCAGATCTCCTGATTTAAAGTAAGTCCCCTGAATTTTGGGCCCTTCAGTATTGGCGATGAGAGGAAATGACTCTGCTCCCCACGTGTAATTAATGCCTTCTTGGTTTGTATACTTATAAATCAGAGTGGTTTTTGAAATTTGTTTCTTTGTTTTTATGATAACCTGTGCCCTACAGAATGCAGATGAAATAAACTCAGGTAAGGACAGCATCTCTCTTCCCAATGTGTGTTATTTATTTAAGAACAGTGTTTATTGACTGTGGCTTCCAGACCCTTAAATTATAGCCTCTGCATTTACAAATAACCCATGAACAAAAACCTCCTGATCCTCCAGTTCTGTTCCTAGTGGTCAGAGGGAACAGCTAGCAGAGGTTTTTCTCTATTTTCTCCTGGCCAGTCTTTTGTAAACTGAATCCAGTTATTCTGTATCTTCCAGTTTACTCTTAGCTGCTCGAGCAATCCAAATAGTTTCTCTGTTGCCCAGCTCAGAAATTCATTATGCTAAACAGAACAAAAAGTCTGCCTTCAGGGAAAAAATCTTTTTTTTTTTTTTAGAGAAAAACTCTTTTAAAAGGCATAATTCATATTCGAAGCACAGACATAGCCATCATGTATAATAATACATCACACAGATTACCATGTCAAATTAAGAAGATGTCATTTTAGTTGCCTCAGAATGTGTGTGTGTGTGTGTGTGTATGTGTGCTTGTGTGTATGTGTGCATGTGCCTACATGTATATGTATGAGAAGTATGGCTCTAAATCTTAAAAGTAGCTTTCTTTTAAATTCGAGCTAAAAAACTGATTATAGTATTTGGATTTTTCTTTTTAATATTTGAAATGACTCTGCTGTCAGAGGCTTTCTTGGCATTTGTGGAGAAGGATGCAAAGGAACGTGCCAAGAGAAGAAGAGAAAACAGAGTCTTAGCAGATGGTAATTGTCAGTCTTCACTTTTCTATAGCTGGGTTCATGGTGGGCCTGAGGCAGTGGGACCTGACCAAGCAGAAACCATTGTGGTCTGTCCTCTGTCTCTGCTGCAACAAGCAGGGAGTAGGACATAGCTATCAGTCAGCCTCTACAGTCAAATATCTTACTAAGTCATTTGCTGGACTTAGCAGGTCAGACTGACCAACACTAAACAATACTTGGAATGTAGGGATTGAGATGGGAGTGAGGTACCACTGGCTAGCTTGAGGCATAGATGAAGAGGTGAAAATGAAAAAATGAAACAAAAAACAAAGATTGAGAAGCGTTGAGGTGGTGTATGTGGCGGGAGACATACATAACAAAAGAACGCTTTCCGCATCGATCTTATACCACCAGGGGTGTGTGAGCTGCAGATCTGAATGATTCCATATTTGCTAGAAAATGAGTTGTTTGACCTTTTTTACGAAACGTGAAATGTGTAGACTTGGTCTTTGTGGCAAGTTTGGAGTGTTTCTGAGCCTTGAGGCAGAAACATTTACATTTTCTGAGAAGCTACTTAGAAGACTTGGGATGCATTTAGAGAAAAAAAATCCTTAAAGAAACAGATCCCACAATACCTGCAGAGAGAAACAAGTGACAGGTCCCCTTTGGGTCGATAGAAGCTGGGACCTTCTATGTGAAATTGGAAAATTGGGGTAATAAAGTCTGAAAGAATCTTCCAGTGTGGAGGGAGGGCTCACCTGTATGACTCTTATTCTCTTAGCCCTAAAAGAAAAGGGAAATGAAGCATTTGTTAGAGGCGATTATGAAACGGCCATCCTGTGCTACAGTGAGGGTTTGGAGAAGCTGAAGGACATGAAAGTGCTGTACACCAACCGAGCCCAGGTCAGTGAGCCAAGAATGTATCCATGGGGTTTTCTCGGGGAACAGTAGCCACTTAAACCTGTGAAATCAGAGAAAGCAAGACTAATTGGTGCCAATGGTATGTTGGTAAATGTTTAACAGTTTGTTCTTGTTGGGGTGTAGAGGGAGCATTTGCCAATGTCCATGGTGTAAATACTCTTACCGTGGTCCAGTGTCAGCTACCAACTTAAAATAATTGAAGGATGACTTTGGGAAGAGCTACACGTAATCAGTTCTCTCCGTAGTATAAGTCTGCTCCAGCACAACACTGATGGTAACCAGACACTTTTCCATGTGTGTAAAGGAGAAAACTAGAGGAACGAAATGACCTGTGAGACCTTGGAATTCTGCCCCACTGGATTTGCCCAGCTTCCTTTTTTAATGGTAGTCTAAACTTTTGAAGGTTACTCTCCTGTTAATTCTTTTTCATTATATCAATCCCTCTTTGATTAAGATTCTGTGACTGGGGTAGACTGGATAGCTGATGGGCCTAGAGTCAATTTCTTAGAAATTTGGAGTTTCTCAAATCCCTAATACCTCAGTTTTGTATCTCAGATGAGCTCAGTTTCCTGGAATGCCAGGTAAGAACTATCACCCGTATGTTTATTATCTGCTACTTAAAGAAGAGGTAAGATTGATAGTTCTTATTTGAAAAAAAAAATATATATATATCTGTGACCTTATCTTTTGAAAAGTACTTGAGTTGCTTAGGCCTCAGCATATGACAGATTTGCGGACATGATTATCCGATGGTCAGGATATGTTAGTAAAACCTGTGCAAGATGAACTCGATGCTGTGTCATTTATAGAAGAGCCCTCATCAGCTCCAGTTTCCTTAACTCAAGACTAAGAACGTCTTCCTGTGGTACATTGAGGGAGAGTATTGAAAGCTAGAAACAGGACATTAGGAGGCCAAAAAGTCTGAGAAGTGACAGTGATTTAATGATAAATCCAAGCACAGTATAACCTCATTAGTTCAACAGTTTATTTTTTTTTTTTTTTTTTTTTATCCTCAGCCCAGCCCGCCCGCCACTTCTACCCTTGACCTATGGATGTTGCCCTTTCACCTTAAGAACTGGATCTCTGAAGGCGGGGCATCTCCTCCCACACATTCGGGGCATGCACCCAGGACCTGGCACCCCCCGGGGCCTGGCACCCCAGCACACTCGGGGGGCCTGGTGCACCCGGGGCCAGGCGCACCTGGGTTATGGTCCATGGCTCCACCTACGGTGCGAACCCAGGACCTTCTGCATGTAAAGCAGACGTGCTAACCAGTACACTATGGAGCCACCCCAAGTTCAGCAGTTTAAGTCAGGCTAGAGTTGAGATGTCATTTATGTAGTCCCATTTGTAGAAAAAAAAATTGTCATGAAGCAAGCTGGTAAATAAAATGGCCAGAGTTTGATTTAACAGTGTATATTTTATACCCCTAACAAAATCATAAACTTTTTGAGGGCAAAAACTGCTGCTTTACTCATAACAGATGTTCAATAAATCCTTGTTAAGTTACGTAACACTGGAAGCACAATAAGTCCATTTAAGGTAATTTAAGTTTCTGTTGACACTCCAAGTGAAACATTTAAATGGAAACAATTACTATAATAATTATAGTTCCTTTTTATTTATCACTAAATTGGGTCTTCAAAGCATTTACCTAGTGATGCTTATTCAGTCTTGTTACACGAAAGTTATTTGAAAGCAGTAAAATTGAATACTTTTGTAATGTTACGTAATTCAGACATGTCTAATTCAGAAAGTCTATACCCTAATTAATCTAAATTAGTTACGTTTTTACTATACTCAAGTTTAAACAACACTGTGATTAGTTTTATCCACATTAAGAATAACTGGATAAAAATAAGTAAATGCAGTGGAAGCTTTGAGGAAGCAATTCCTCTTACTTTTCCCAAAGAGAAAGCTTATTCGGAGACAAATAAATGCAAAAAGTGCTGCCTAGTGTTATGAATCATTTAAACCATAGACTATTTTTAAAATGCCTCCCCTGTTTGCATGCAGTGTTAGAAAACACTTAAGGGCCCCGTGAATTGAGTGTTTCTGCTTGCTAGAGAAAAAACCTACCCTTTCATAGCTTTGTTTTTCTCTTGGAGCTAATGTTATGATCAATAGAGTGCCTGTGTAATTTAGATAAATCATTTGGAAGTAGTAGTTCTTCTTAAAATGTAGAAAAGCAAAAGAGAATGGGGAAGTTATAGGATGTTGAATCCAAGCCTTAAAAGGGAGAAAAAAGTAAAAAGCTCGTGTAGAGAACTTGTTGAAGCTTATATAGACTTTTTCCAAGTTCGTATGTATTTTGAATAGCAATGTCATGAATTCATGGCTACGGTTGTCTAGAAGAATGCTACTTTCTTCCTTGTATCCTCTGACCTTCAAATGCAACCCCAAACCCTGGAGGAAAGAATGGTGCTTTATAGAACAGAAAACTCAGTCATCAGCTTTAATTAGGAGAGAACCTGAGTTAATGAAAGCACTACTTAGCAGCTTCCTTCCTATCGATGCAAAGAGCTGCACTGCATAAATTCATTAGCTGGCTATTGCCTGCTCCCTCCTCACTTTGGTCGAATGCTTGCATTCCCCATAAGTTATAACACTGATCCCATAATTGGCTCTACCACGTAAATATCTCATCAGATTTATTGTTAAGAATGTCGCAGTGCCCTGGTACAGTCTTCATCATGGGCAAACCTGCATGGAGTATTGGCTCTTCTATTGGTGACTGATGGATCCCTGGGAAAGCTACTTATCCTCCTGATGCCTGGTTTTTCTTTCTTATAACGGGTGATCATTGCTGCTTTTTAGGGAACTTTTTGAAAGAAGAGTGCTTAAAGGCTACTTAGTGCAACTTAATAAGAATTTATTGACCACCTATCGTGTCCAGTAATTAGTAGAGGGTACAGTAGCCACTGTGCTTGATGTTAAACAGCCTTTCATTTGTTTATATGCCACTAGTTCTTTGAAATTACAAGTGAACTGAATTCAGTTTAGCTTGAGTAGACCACGGAATTCTGAGTCAATTCTTTATTTTCCAGATTTTTTTCAATTTTAGGGGATTCCAAAAGAGCGCCCCAAGGCATTTGGCACCAAGGGCTCATGGCGATTGATGGCCTGACTTGTAAATGTCAGCCTACTTCCTGTGTCTCTTCCTTCTTGCTCTGCTCATGAGGAAAGAAGCACAACTTTTTCCTTTTTTTTTTTTTTTTTGGTAACAGCTTTATTGAAATATAATTGACGTATAATTCACCCATTTAAAGTGTACAATTCAGTAGGTTTTAGTATACTCACAGAGTTGTACAACAATCACTGCAGCCAATTTTAGAACATTCTTGTTATCCCAAAAAGAAACCCTTTAAGCATTTCACCACGAACCCCTGTACTGCCCCACCCCCAGTCCTAGGCAACCACTAATCTATAGTAAGTGTAATTGCTGCAACTTTCAGCAAAATAACATATAATGAAACCAGTTTTACCACAGGCTAATTGATGTAGAAACAAGAGTTAAGTTCCTATGGCTTTTTATCAACGTAATAATGAAATGACATTGAACAAAACGATGTTATTTCATGACTTGCTGTACCTTCTGTCTCTACATATAATCTGCCTATTCTGGACATTTCATATAAATGAAATCATATAATATTTTTCCTTTTTTGTCTGGCTCCTTTAATATAATGTTTTCAAGGCCCGTCCATGTCGTAATATATATTTATTGCTGCATAATGTAACATTGCATGGCTATATCACATTTTATTTATCCATTCATCCGTTGATGGACATGTGAATTGTTTCTACTTTTTGACCATTATGAATAATGCTTCTGTGAACATTTGTGTACCAGTTTAATTTTTTGTGAACATATGTTTACAATCCTCTTGGGTATCTACCCAGGAGTGGCATTGCTGGATCATATGGTATGGTAACTCAATGTTTAGTCTTTTGAGAAACTGCCAGATTGTTTTCCATAATGGCTACATCATTTTACATTCCCACCAGCTGTGTATGAGGGTTCCAATTTTTCTACATTCTTGCCAACATCTGTTATTATCTTTTTGATTCCCTTTATCATTTGGTTTCCTCCTGGAATATTCACAGGGAGACGACTCTAGAAGCTAACTCTACCTTTATAGATGTGTTTTGTGTGCTGGGTATTTTCTTTTGCTTCTCCAAATCTTTCTCTGGCCTGCTCTATACCCTGAGGACTGACCTCTGTGGACTGGCCCCTTGACTTCCCTGCTTTCTAGCTTCCATTTTGGGTTTAGCCAATGAGATCGGAGGAAGGAGGACAGTGACATTGGGTATCTCAGCTTCTCCTCTACTAAAGGCC
>NW_011888891.1:2283290-2354118 GCF_000151845.1 Pteropus vampyrus | reverse complement strand
TAGTTCTTTGAAATTACAAGTGAACTGAATTCAGTTTAGCTTGAGTAGACCACGGAATTCTGAGTCAATTCTTTATTTTCCAGATTTTTTTCAATTTTAGGGGATTCCAAAAGAGCGCCCCAAGGCATTTGGCACCAAGGGCTCATGGCGATTGATGGCCTGACTTGTAAATGTCAGCCTACTTCCTGTGTCTCTTCCTTCTTGCTCTGCTCATGAGGAAAGAAGCACAACTTTTTCCTTTTTTTTTTTTTTTTTGGTAACAGCTTTATTGAAATATAATTGACGTATAATTCACCCATTTAAAGTGTACAATTCAGTAGGTTTTAGTATACTCACAGAGTTGTACAACAATCACTGCAGCCAATTTTAGAACATTCTTGTTATCCCAAAAAGAAACCCTTTAAGCATTTCACCACGAACCCCTGTACTGCCCCACCCCCAGTCCTAGGCAACCACTAATCTATAGTAAGTGTAATTGCTGCAACTTTCAGCAAAATAACATATAATGAAACCAGTTTTACCACAGGCTAATTGATGTAGAAACAAGAGTTAAGTTCCTATGGCTTTTTATCAACGTAATAATGAAATGACATTGAACAAAACGATGTTATTTCATGACTTGCTGTACCTTCTGTCTCTACATATAATCTGCCTATTCTGGACATTTCATATAAATGAAATCATATAATATTTTTCCTTTTTTGTCTGGCTCCTTTAATATAATGTTTTCAAGGCCCGTCCATGTCGTAATATATATTTATTGCTGCATAATGTAACATTGCATGGCTATATCACATTTTATTTATCCATTCATCCGTTGATGGACATGTGAATTGTTTCTACTTTTTGACCATTATGAATAATGCTTCTGTGAACATTTGTGTACCAGTTTAATTTTTTGTGAACATATGTTTACAATCCTCTTGGGTATCTACCCAGGAGTGGCATTGCTGGATCATATGGTATGGTAACTCAATGTTTAGTCTTTTGAGAAACTGCCAGATTGTTTTCCATAATGGCTACATCATTTTACATTCCCACCAGCTGTGTATGAGGGTTCCAATTTTTCTACATTCTTGCCAACATCTGTTATTATCTTTTTGATTCCCTTTATCATTTGGTTTCCTCCTGGAATATTCACAGGGAGACGACTCTAGAAGCTAACTCTACCTTTATAGATGTGTTTTGTGTGCTGGGTATTTTCTTTTGCTTCTCCAAATCTTTCTCTGGCCTGCTCTATACCCTGAGGACTGACCTCTGTGGACTGGCCCCTTGACTTCCCTGCTTTCTAGCTTCCATTTTGGGTTTAGCCAATGAGATCGGAGGAAGGAGGACAGTGACATTGGGTATCTCAGCTTCTCCTCTACTAAAGGCCTCAGGTCCCATCAGGCAGTGCTTTTCACAAAGCTGCCCTCTCCTGTTTTGGTCATTGCTCCTCCTTACGCCCCTGCAGTTCTAGCAGTGGTAATGGCTGTCCAGTGTTGCTAGCCCTGGAATTTTGTAGCATTCCTGTTGGTTTCCCTTGCCCTCACCTTGTAAATAGTCCCTTTATTAAACTCTTCTTGGCTACCATCTGAGCATGAGTATGCCACCTGTTTCCTGCAGGGACCCTGACTGATACTGATAGGGACCCTGACTGATACTGATAGGGACCAGTTATTTCTCATCATCATTCTACTGTTCAGCTGCTCTTTCTGTGTTAACTAAGGACTGCTTGATACTGGGTTGTGTGTGAATATCCGCTATTTGTGTCATTACAGGCTTATATAAAACTTGGGGACTACCAGAAGGCACTAGTGGATTGTGACTGGGCTCTGAAGGTAAGAAGAAATTTCCTTTTCCACATTATGGAGTTGGGCTTCCCTGGGCCAGAATAGAGGGGAAACTACCAGTGTATCATGCGGGGAAAGGGTACCGGTTCTGCGATCAGAGCCTCAGTTTCCTCATCTGTAAAATGGGTAGAGTAGAATTGCTTTGAGGGTTATGACAGTATACATAAAACACTTAGCTCTTAGTACTCCAGAGAAGCTGCTGTTAATATCGGTTTTCAAGGCTTATATTGCAGCGACTCATCCTTTGCTGTTGTGTTATCAGACGTTTGCTTCATGTGATAGTGGTGATGCCTCCTCTTTCCAGAGCCAACCATGGGCACTTGTTTCTACAGTGTCATTTATCCTCTTCAGTTAGTGCTTTTTCTTTCCAGCTCTAATAATTTATAAATGTATTATAGCATCCTCTATTTGTAGAGGATTAATCAGAAAAAAGAATTCCTGTTGTTCAGCCTGAATACTCGTCAGTCCTCAGGCAGACAGCACGATACTGTGCATGGTGTTTCCTCCAAAATTTACCAAAATAGACAATCAGAGATGGGGAGAAGTAAGGTGAAAATATTCAAAGAGTTTTTAAAAGAGAAGTGCCATGATCACGTCTTAGGAATATTATTTCAGATGAGGAAATATCTAAATAATCCTTAATCCATTCCCCTAAATTACTCTATGATAGGGGCTTTAACTAAATAACCCAAACCAGTGCTGCCCATACTTTTTCGCTGAAGTGCTGCTAGCGGAACAAATATGAGCCCCTAGAGGATCTAGAAGCAGAGAGCATGGAATTTCTTTTTAGACATGTGTTTTATCCTAAGAATCCTTGTGAATTTTGCATTGTACTCCATAAAATTTATGTTCGTCTTCATATATCCATATTATTTTAGATAACTCACAATCAAGTAAAGTTGAAGTGACAGGAGAACAGGCCATGTTTACCTTGTGACACGATTCCCCCAGTACAGCACACCTACCCTAGCTGAATGAACACATGGCCCAAAACAAGAGCACATTTTGATAGCAACATATTGGCCACACCTACTTCCTTATTTTTTAATAAGAGGGTAAGCTAGGGAAATGGGTGAATTAGAAATTCACCTTTACTAATAACAGTTTATAAAACACTAGAAATCGTCCAAAACTGCCATCTGGAGTGCTTAATTTCTTTATCTTTTAGGCAGTGTGATGGCAAATCCTGTCCCGTTGCGTCCTGATAGTCTTTAAGTTACAGGAACCGCCGAACGCTGACGACATCAGGTTCTTCACAGTTCCAGCATAGAACCACTAACCTGCTTTGTCACATTATTTGATTCTGATTTCTTTTCCTACCATCATTCAGCAGAGGCAAGGATGTTTTCCTCAATTGTTCTAACAATAACAGCAAAAGCCACCATTTGCTGCTTGCTGGCCATGAGCTGTCTCATTTGAGCCTCACAACAGTCTATTCTGTTATGTTCAATACCACCGTTATCCTTATTTTTCTGACATGGAAACCTAGCCTCAGAGATTAATTAAGTAACCTATGTAGGATCACACGGCTAATGTTGATCTAACTGTAAACTGGTTCTTTGAACCGTCTGCTAAAACAGCCTCTCCACTGAAAACTTAAACCCCACAACCCCTGGCCGGGGGTCTCTCTTCATGGGACTGCCAGGAGTATCTTTTCTTATCTGAAAAGGGCCAAAGAAGTAGGCACGCCATTGTGCTGATTCATGATAATACACTGGTTTGTTCCCAAATGTTAATTGAAACACAATGTAATTAATAATGAAGCCGGGGCAAAGCAAGTTCAGCAGAGCTGACATTAAAAAATGCTGACACTCAGTAGCCAATCTCGTTAAGCGCCCAGTGAGGCTCTCAGTTGAAGAGGTTTAAATAAACACTTGGAGAGATGGAAAAAATGGATAAGGAGTTCTAAAAAACTAACAATGGTTAGCCCTATGTAAAAGCTGTGAGTTAAAAGTTTCACTCTCTTTAAAAGTAATATATCAATAATGACTGTCATTGGCACTGCATTATTAATAGCATTAGTACTTTTATGCCAGTTTAATATTTTTTGACACTCCAAATTGGCAGAGACAAGCCCATGTGGTGCTATTTCAAGACTGATGTTCCTCGTCAGGGAAGATAAGGCAGCAAAGCTGATTTCAATTAGGATCAGAATCATTTCTTTCTCAGCAGAACACTTCCTGCACAATAAAATACATCATCCTTTGAAGGCAGGATTCCTTTTAAGGGGATGTGGGGTTCAACCGTGATAATCCTGATGAGGATTGACACATGGTCAAGAAAGAAAAGGGAGAAAATCCATTAGCAGCCCTTTGCCTCAGTGTACGAGGGAAGTGTAGTCACAACAACACCCCTTCACAGTGACAGTGACTTGGACAGGGCTCCGAGGCTCGGGCCTGTTTCCCCCTGTTGTAACCCCAGTTTTCTGCTAGTGACAGCTCTGTGAACGTTTGGCTTTCATGAGCCACAGTGCTGGAGTTCTCCCTTCCCCTGACCGTTCCTTTCCTGCCTCCTCAATTCCACCCTTTGTGAATTCCCCGGGGTTCAGTCCTCGGCTCTCTGCCTTTCTTCTCTCTGCAGTTTCTCCCTCAAAGTTCTAGTTTCCTCTCATGGGTTCAACTCTCATCTCTTCAAATGGCTCTCATAACTACTCCCTCAGTCCCCACCACCCCCTGGGCTCCAGAGCTGCATTTCGGCCGCCTCCCTGGGCATCATCTGAAACATGGTACGTCTAGAAACAATTTCTTCATCTTCCCACTCATCCTTCCCCACTACCTGCCCTGACTTACCTCTTTCTGCTAATGGCACATGATGTCCCCCAGGCATCTGAACCCCAACCTTTTGATTTGACATGCTCCTTCCCCCTTATCATTGATGATTATTTGATGCTGGTTAATTCTCTCTTTGACATAGCTCTGGTGTCTGCATTTTCCTTTCTCTCCCAGCATCAGCAGGACGTCAGACGTTAGCCCCTCATTCTAAGCGATTGCTTTGGTCCCCTCACTTATTTCCCTGCCTTTCCCTCCTCTAGTCAGTTCTGCACGCTGCCTCCAGTTCCACTTTCCCACACACGACCATTGATCACTCGCCCTCCTCTAGACTGGTATTCAAGGTCTCCCCGTGAAGCCTTTGTCTAACTCACCCCTTCCATCCTGATCTCCCCTCCACCCAGCACCTTCCCCTTGGACTGGACCTCTACTGAAGCCCCAGCAGCCCCTCTCCGACCTCTGGGACTTCCTTGCTCAACCCATTCTCCCTTCATCTTTCTCTTTTCAACTCTCCGTACCATTCAAGGTCCAGCTCTGATTCCTCCTTCAAGCCCTTTGTCAGACTGTATTTCTTCAGAGTGCATTTCCTCTACTGAACTGCTATAGCACTTTTCTAAAGGAGATTTGGTATAATTTTTAAGCCTTTGGGACCTGGAATCGAATGGCCAGATTTTAAATCCCAGCTCTTCTACTTAGTATCTGTGTATCATGTACCTTGAACCTCTCCAACCCTTCATTTCCTCATCTATAAAACGAGAATAACAACTGTACTTCATAGAGTTGTTACAAGGTTTATATGAGAAATTCATATGAACTACATGGAAAGGACCGAGGACCAATTAACACACGATTATTATTGTTGCTTTTACTACTGCCATTCACTTAGCAACAAGTCAGGAAATGACACTCACGAAAATGCATATGTAAGAGGCTCTCCAATAACAATTATTGCTCCCTCCTCTATTGTTATTTAGCTTTTCTTTAAACTCTCTCTTTTGCCTTGAAATGGATTGCTATTATAACTGCAGCAGTAGTAATGATACCATATCACCTGGTGCTGCACTAGTGTTTTTATAAGCTTTTCCTCCTCACAGCAACCTGAGAGAGAAACGCTATTACTATCTTCACTGTCCAAGGTGAGGAAAATGAGCATCCGAAAAGTGAGGTGGCCTAGCCAACATCCCACTTCTGGTGAGAGGCAGAGCAGGGGGTCACCCAGGACTTTTTAGACTCATGAACTTCACTCTCAATCTATTTAAATCTAAACCCCTGAAGATCATCTGACCCAGCACAGTGCCTTGTACATAAAAGGGGTTCAATTACTTAACTGTATATTTTAAATTATAGTTTATGTCTTTGTGCCAAATCATTCCCTCTGGAGTTATAATACTTAGGGGCAGATAGAGGCAGGGCCCCCTGTGCACATGGTACAGTCTCAGCCTTGAGTTTCAACCCTGCCTTTAGAGGCGGGAATCCCTCCTGACCTTAAAGGATAAGAGTATAAGCTCCCAGTATATATGTTGTGGTTTATTTCAGAGGAGGAACTTCCCAAGCCTACTGAGATGTAATAGTAACCTCAGCTGTCTGCCCTGAGTAAATTTGCCTCTCTTCTAATAAACTAGTGGTTCTCAAACTTGGCTGCACATTTACATCACTTGGAGAGTTTTTAAAAATATCGATGCCTGGGCCCTGCCCCAAAGTATGATTTAATTGGCCTGGGGTTCAGTCTGGCCATCAGGATTTTTATAAGCCTCTCAAAGTAATTCTCATGTTCCACCAAGGTCAAGAGCTCTCCTAAGCTAAGGGTTTCTAGTATGTTTCCTGATTGAGTGTCATTAAATGGAAATGAATACTGACAAGTATCATTAATTAATTTGATAGAGGAGAGTTTTCCTGTGTATCCAGGCTCCTTTCAAGCATCAATTAGTTTGGTCACAGAGTCACGGATAAGTTTTAGGTGTCAACTCTGGGAGCTGTCCTGAGAACACAGCTCGGCCTTAACTCTATTAGCTAGGCATTTAGAGGGTGCTGATGACTTCAAATCTTCTGAAACATCTGATTAGTCATTCTCTTTTATGCAGTGTGATGAAAAATGCACAAAAGCATATTTCCACATGGGAAAAGCCCACTTGGCCCTAAAGAACTACAGTGTGGTAAGTCCTTAAAAGAATGTGACATGTTTGATCGCAGAGTGATACTTCAGACATCTCAGAGGAGAACCATGTTCCTCCAAATTGATTAGATATTAATCCACCTTTTAATATTGTCCAGGGCAAATCTTAAGATCTTAGAGTTGGGAAGGATGTTTAGTGTCACCTAGTACAGCCCCACCTGCTGTGGAACCCTTTCTGCAATATCTTCTACCAGTGTTCATTCAGCCCCGAGAGGAGCATCTCTAGAGAGAAAGAACAAAGCAAAAAGATAAAAACAAAATTCACTTGTAATCTTATCATCCAAAAGGAGTCACACAGATATATATGCACACTAAGATATTATATATTGTTAATAGTGGCTTTTTTGAGCTATCATTCACATACTAACCAATTCATCTATGGAAAATATACAATTCAGTGGTTCTAGTGTAGTTACAACATTGTGCAACCATCATCACAGTCAATTGGAGAACATTTTTGTCACTTCCTCAAAAAGCCCTAAGCCCATTAGAAGTCACTCCCCATCTGTCCTCCCCAACCTCAACCCTGGACTATCTACTTCCGTCTCTATACATTTGCCTATTCTAGACTTTTCATATAAAGAGAAATATACACTATGTGGTCTTTTGTGAATGGCCTCTTTCACTGAGCATAATGTTTGCAAGGTCCCTCCATGTTGTGATACATATCAGTACTTCGTTCCTTTTATTGCTGTATAATATTCCATTGTCTGGATATACCACATTGTATTTATCCGTTCATCAGTTGACGACCACCTGGGTTGTTTCCACTTTTGACTATTATGAACATCCGTGTATAAGTTTTTGTGTGGACATATGTTTACAATCCTCTTGAGTATTTATCTATGAGTGGAACCGCTAAGTCATATGATAACTCAATTTTAACTTTGGAAAAACTGCCAGAGTGTTTTCCAAAGTGGCTGCACTGTTTTACATTCCTACCAGCAGTGTATGGTCCAATTTCTCCATATTCTGTACAGTATTTGTTATTATGTGTCTTTTTTATTATAGCCATTCTAGTGAGTGTGAAGTGGTATATCATTGTTTTGATTTGCATTTCCCCGATGGCTAATGATGTTGAGCATTTTTTTCATATGCTTATTGGCCATTTGCATATCTTCTTTGAAGAAATGTCTCTTCAGATCCTTTGCCATAGTTGTATTCTGGATACAAGTTTCTTATTGTATAAATGAGTTGCAAATATTCCTACCACTCTTTGTGCTGTCATTTCACTTTCTTGATGGTGTCTTTTGTAGAACAAAATTTTTAAATTTTGATATAGTATAAATTACCTATATTTTTCTTTGATTGCTTTTGGTGTCATATCTAAGAAAACATTGCCTAATCTAAGATTTACGTAGTTTTCTTCTAAGAGATTTATAGCTTTAACTGTTACATTTAGATCTCTGACCACTTTGAGTTAATTTTTATATGGTGTGAGGGAGAGTTCCAGCTTCATTCTTGTACATGTGAATATCCAGTCATCCCAGCACCATTGTCGAGGAGACTCTATTCTGTCTCCCACTGAGTGATTTTTACACCCTTGTCAAAAAAAATCAACTGATTATAAATGTATAAGTTTATTTCTGGACTCTCGATTGATCTATATGTCTGTTCTTATGCCTATACCACATTGTCTTGATTCCTACAGCTTTATAGTAAATTTTGAAATTGGGAATCGTGAGTCTTCTAACTTTGCTTTGCCTTTTCAAGATTGTTTTAGCTATTCTGGGTCCCATGATTACCAGATAAATTTCAGGATTGGCTTGTCAGTTTCTATAAAGAAGCCAGATGGAATTTTGATATCAATCATATTGAATCTGTAGATCAGTTTGGAGAGTATTACCATCTTAACAATATTAGGTCTGTCAATCTCTGAACATGAGATGTCTTTATGTTTATATTTTATTTTAAAAAAGAAATTGCCTCCTGATGTACATTTTTTAAAACTGTATTTTCTTTGTTGGATTTTAATTCTAAAAGTAGTACAGGCTTATTGTAATAAGGTCACCAAAATCTGTTCACTCATTTGTTTATTCATTTACACTCAGTAAATATATGTTGCATGCTTCCTATATTCCAGGCACTGTCCTAGGCAAGGATTACAGTAATGAACAAAACAAAATCCTTGATTTAACTAAACTTCATTCTTGGGATAGAGGTGGCCAGGAGACAAAAACCAAATAAGTAGACATGTAGTATGTTGAGTAGAAAACTAAACAGGAATCAGTGAAGGTGAGGGTTTTATGTAGGATGGTCAAGGAGGGCCTCTCTAAAGGAAAGGAGGAAGTAAAGTGAGCAAGACATGTGGCTATATAATGGAGGAGTGGTTCAGGTGAAGGGAAGCAAGGAAGAGAGTGATAAGAGTGAGGTCAGGCAGGTGATGACATGTGCGCGGGGACTGATCCCCTAGGGCCTTATAGACTTTGGAAAGACCTTGGCTTTTACTTTGTGGTCAAATGCTCTACCCCCGAGCTATACCCCCCTCCTTGGCTTTTACTTTGAGTGAGCCGGGAGCCATTGGAAAGTTTTGAGTAAAGGAGCAAAATGATCTCACTCATGTTTTAAAGGATCACTCTGCTATATTGAGAATATTATTTTGGATGGTAAAAAAAGAACAGAGAACCAGTCAGAAGGCTTTTGCAACAAATTATCCAAGTAAGGTGATGATGATTTGGACCAGGCTGGTGATGATGGAGGTGATGAGAAGTGACTGAATTCTGGATATACACTAATGGTGAAGCCAACAGGAGCTGTCGATAGATTAGATCTAGGGCTAAAAAGAAGTTGGATACAGGGTCATTATCTTAGTCTACTTGAGCTGCTATAACAAAATACCATAGACTGAGTGGCTTAAACAACAAACATATATTTCTCACAGTTCTGGAGGCGAAGAACTCTCAGATCCAGACACCACAGGTTTGGCATCTGATAAGGGCCTGCTTCCTAGTTCATAAACAGAAGGACAGAAGGGTGAGAGAGCTCACTGGGGTCTTTTTAATAAGGGTTCTAATCTCATTCATGCAGGCTCCACCCTCATGACCTAATCACTTCCCAAAGGCCCCATCTCCTAATGTATCACATTAGGGGTTAGGTTTCAACATATAAATTTTGGGGGCACACAAACATTTAGTCTATAGCAGTTACCATGTTTGATATGTACGATTCTATTCTGCAACACTATTCTCTGTTGTAATGTGATGTTTTTGTTTTTGTTTGCAGTTTATTTCTTAATCCTAATCTAGATAAGCCTTGAGCCTTCAATATGTCTCAGAACTATTTTTTTCTGAGCTTTTTCTGTTGTTACCTGGTTGTATTATGCTCCAGGCAGTTCTTGATATTCCTGAGAATGGTACTGCCCTAAACCCAGCATCATCACACCCTATGAACTAGAATCTCTCTCTCTTTTTCCAGAAACTTTCTATCGAACAAGTTCCCTTCATTCTCAAGTTTTCTAGCTGTCTCTTATACAGCCAGAATGGACCCCTTACTGGCTCTCTTTGTGGCTTTGTATGTTTAAGTAGGTAGTTCTTGTTTCCTGTGCCCAAGTCTCTGTCAACAGCGTCTCTAGCTTTATTTATTTCCTTACTCCCTAAGGGCATATCTGACAGGTAGCCTCCTGTTCTCTCTCAGTGCAAATATCATATCTAAATTTTGCATTCACCTTATGATTATTTTTATCCCAGCCAGACTTGATCCACAGGAATTTAAGACTGGATATTTTCCAGGCTGTATCTGACAACACTATTTTTTTTAAAATAAATTTTGAAATAATACCTGCTGCCCCACAGAACAAGAGGAGCCTAAACAAAATGTCAAATGCATACTATATTCCCATGCTTACCTCCTATGCTAGGAGCAGGAGGAGGCTGGGAGGAAATAATGAAGAAGCCAAGCCCTGTGATACCCAGTGTCTTTTTTTTGTAATCACCTAATTACCCCCTAAACACTTGTCAAGGTCTCATTTTTTTCTTTTTCCAGTCTAGAGAGTGTTTTCAGAAGATCTTAGAAATAAACCCCCAGCTGCAGACACAGGTGAAAGGTGAGACCATTCCCGCTGATGTTCTTCACTTGAATTCCACTTTCCCTTTGTGTTCCGGCCTTAGGCTACCTTCCATACCGCACTTGGCCACAAAGCCACAGCCTCGCCATGCCTACATAGCCAAGTCCTCTACGTTAACAGGCTGCCCTGCAACTCTTTCCTTTGTTTTCCAACTCAAGTCTTTGCCTTCCTTCTTTCTACACCCTCCTCCATATACTTACAGGGAATAATGTTGTCCTTGAAGCCCCAAGGCGGTTTAAGGTTCTGGGTTTACACTGTACACTAGTCCTGGAGCTTTCCTTGCTGAAGACAAGTTTGAAATATTTTAATGTGTTATACGTCCCATCCTCTAAAAAAGTTACTCTTTGATAATGTTGATGTTAGAGTTTCGTTTTGTCCTGTTTTGTTTTTGTTCTGTTTTTCTTCTTGGTTTGCTAGATTACCTGAATCAAGTAGATCTTCGGCAGAAAGCAGACCTCCAAGAGAAGGAAGCCCATGAATTGCTGGATTCAGGAAAGAACACAGCCGTCACAACCAAGAATCTCCTGGAGACTCTTTCCAAGCCTGATCAGAACCCCTTGTTCTATGCAGGAGGGATTGAAATCCTGACTGAAATGATGAAAGACTGTAAGCCAGAGATGTGTGTGACCTCATGAATATTGTCAGTGTAAGGGACAGAGTTTAGAGGTCTGCCCTTATGAGGCAAAGAATCCCTTCTTTCCACAAATGTAGGATGAAGACTTACTATAATGTAGGTGGTAAAGGGAATACATAAGAAATAGACCCCCATCCCAGTTCCATCCTCTCCTCAGAGCATGGCTACACTCAACACACATACAGTAAACACCACACACACACAATACAACGCAGACACACAGCACACACTCATTCCATGTATACTTACATCACATACACACACAGCATGCACTCACATCATATCTACTTATATACACCATACACATACATACACACATACACATAACATATATCACACATACTTTTGTCACATAACACACACCACACATATTTACCCCTCACATGTGCTCTCCATACGTCCTGCACAAATACACACACCTTTTGCATACCTCACACATACCCCATATACACACCAAACACCCTGTACCACCCCAACAAATCTCCCCTTAACTACAGGGGAATGGAAGATAGAATTTTGTACTATTAAACTATAATGTTCACCCCAGTTAACACATAATGGTTGCCTAAGACATGTAAATAGTTTCAGAGCAAACATCAGCTCCTAAGGAGAGCCATACTGTCCTCTTTTAGCAGTTCTTATAAACACCGATACCAGGCCTTAAACCATTTTTGTGACTCAGTGACAGGATGTCGTTTATACAAATGGAGTTTCTTGCTTCCCTTCAGTATACAATGGAGGGTACTTAAATATTCCCTTCAGTAGTTTCTTGGAAATTAGAGGCTCCTCTCTAGAGGAGCTTCAAAGTAAATATTTAAGAAGAGATAGATATGCCAGTTCTTCCTAGAGGTTAAGCAGCTTCTGGAGACTAAAGATTACAAAATGATGAATTGTCAAAAAACCCACAGGGCTACCAGGCTTAGTCCTCCTTCTCTGAGCAGGATGTCCCTCTCACTGGGGCACCAAGTGGCTGATGACAGCTGTAGGTATTTGTGCAGAATACCTATAGAATGTAAAGGTAGTCGTTTCTGCCCAAACTGTAATTTGGTGACCTTGACATTCCATATTGGGCTTCTCATTATCAGCTGGCTCTGTTACAGCTGCTAGACATCAGCCATCAGTTCAGGAGTCTAATGTGGTTTCCTCTGAATTTTTTTCAGGCACAGAACGAACTTTATTCAGGACACAAAATGGATTCAGTATCATCAGTGGGAATGAGATCATAAGAAGGTAGGAATGTTTGTAAAGACAGCCAGCATCAAAGCAAGGAAGGACAGCCCTTTCTCATGAAATCAGACACTAATCACACAAGCAGAGACTTCACAGGATGGTACCGCCTTCGATCAATATTGGTGGCCCCTTGAAGAAGGCAAAGCTGCTACATGAACACCCCTGAACTTTGAGCCTCAGGTAGTTTGAATTATGCTACAATTAAAAACTTCAGAGAGAGAAAAGGTCAGCAAACTTTCCCAAGTTTTCTTTAAGCACTTCAAGTCACAGAAATGACCATTTCTTGCTGGTTTCCTACCAGTTGCAAGATTGCTACTTGTTCTTTTCTTCTTTTAGAATTTGTTGATCATATCAGGAAATGTGATCAGCTGAGTCCTGGCTTATCCCATTTATAATTTCATCTGAAGTAAAACCTATATAGTAGGAGGTGGTTTGGTAAATTTATTTTTATCTTATTTTGTGTTTCAGTTCTGGTATAATTCCTGAGGCTTAGAACACCGCTGTAGGTTGGTCACCAGCACATGTTTGCATGCATGAGGTGGCACTTGAATTCTAAGCAGTCTGCTGGGCCACTGTTCATTGCTTGTGGTACGACGATCGCCCACGGCCCCTGGCTCACCACTCGCCCTCTGTGCAGCTCCGACTTCCTCAGCCTGCATCCTTGTCCTGGAGCTCTCAGCTCAGTGCTTAGCAGTCCATTGGTCCTGGTGACCCACAGCTCTGGATTATAAAATTACTTTCCTAACCTCACCATTTGAGGAGCCTGTAGGTGAAATAAAACCAACTGAAAAGAAGATCAAGACCGATTTCCAGTTTCAATATTGCTCACCTTTGTTCATTCTAGGTGCTTTTCCACAGCAGGAAAAGATGCAATGGAAGAGACTGTGTGCGTGTCTGTTCTCAGGCTCTGGCAAGCAGTGTGCAGCGAGAACGGTAGGCCTGGCTCGTCATCATGAATCGATATTAACGTCCATTAATTTGGGAGCTCCATGGGCAGACGTGTTTGTTCTGCTGGAGGCCAGGCCCTGGAGAGTTGATCTCTAGACCTTCGCCAAGAAAAATTGGATAGATCAGAAGCAAGGCCTGCACTGAAGTTATATCCCCTGGGCTCTTACAGCCGCCTTCACCATAGCCCAGGTCACTGTCAGTGTAATGAGTGGTCTCGTTACCTGGGTACTAGCCCTGCTCTATGCAGACTCATAACTTCTGTTCATATGTTGGCAGTAGGGTGGCAGAGTTTTTTCTATCTGCCTAAAAATATTTTTTTTTGTTTTTGGTTTTGTTTTTTTTTCAGACCACAGTACCCATTTTAGCATCATTAGTTTTATTATTGTCCCTGTCGGCATCTTGTAACACTGATTAGTGTGTAACATAGGGATAGCAAAATGCTATGGGGATTTTATTTACCTTGTTAACTCTTAGCTTTTTACATATTAGGATCTTCTTCTGAGGTTCACTAAGCTTTTGTACAATCTTTTATCACTTTTGTGACCTCAGTGTAAATTTAAAAATTTAAGTATTTCCCTTATTTTAAAAAATTGTGTTTTCATAGGAAAATGAGCACAACGATAGCTGTGTCTTCTTTTCACAGGGTTCCTGTGGGGAGCCAGCGATAGAGCTTGTGAATGTAGTTTGTAAACTAGAACATGCTGAACATGAGATAATGTAATATTTTTCCTGATTTAGTAAAGTGGAGGAATCATCTTAAGTTCTAAAAAACTAGAGAATCAGGGACCTCTTTCCTAAAGGGAATTATGCTCAGAATAATATCACTATAGGGTGTTACCTTCCTGGGGAGATGATTTTGCAGGGCCCCCTACAGGCGGGTAAGGGAGGCAGGGCTTGGTGATGATGTGAAGCAGACAAAGCCCTCCTGCAGCCCTGACTTCCTTAGCCGACATCCTACTTTGTGTGAACCTTGGGGTCACATGTTTCTTTAACATCTGAAAATATAGTGTCAGACACTGCCTGTGATGTCAATACTCTATCTCAGATCAGTAAAGTTTTGGTATATCCAACTCAATAAATACACAGCAGTTTTTAAAAAGGACAAGGGAATACCTAAAAGTAAGGACATATATCTTGTTATGTGTGATATGTTGTTAAGGGGGAGAGAGAAGCCACTTGCAGGGTAGGATGTATGGATCATATTTTTAACATTATTCATACGAAGGGTAAATAATATTTCCTTTTGGGAATGGGCTTACCTGAAGGGAATAAGAGAGAAGGGGCCGTTTCATTTTCAGCTTTATTCTCCTTTGTTATTTGAATTGCCTCCAATGAGCTACTTTTCCAGTATAAGCAAAAATATATAAACTAAACAAACCCTGCTCTCTTTCATGGCTTAGCCTCATATTCCAGCTGTACCCCTGCCTGCCTTCAAACGAATTCACGTACCCGGTTAGAAAATGAACCAGGCGAGAGGGGGTAAATCCAATGCCGCCACCCTGGAAATAGTTTATAGTCTAGGAAGGGGGACATGCTTTAATAATGAATGTTCTCGTGATATTCTAGTTTTCTAGAAAGAACTCAAATGGTTGCTCTGGCCATTATTTGAAAATTGATGGTCTAAAGATATTCCATAATTCAGCTGATTTCTTTTCCTTTTCTCACAATTCCAGATATTTACATACGCCAAGGAGCTTTTGACAAGAATAATAATAACAGCTAATGTATGTGTGCCAGTCCCTGCTCTAAGTACTATCATGTATTAACTCGTTTAAGCCTCAGGACAGCTCCGTTAGGCAGATCATCTTCCTCATTTCACTGATGAGGAAACTGAGGAGCACAGGAGTTAATAACTGGGCTAAGGTCATTCGACTAGTCATTCAGACCCAGCAGTCTGGGTCTCAAGTCTGTGGTCTTATACTTCATTATTCCACCTCTCAAATGAGTGGAAAAGAATTGTGTTTCCCATTGGGATGGTTTAATTGCTGTCATAAGATACACAAGGCAGGCAATCCCTGTGTCTTGCAGAGGAAAACCAGCGCCTGCTTGTCACGCGCCCTGACACAGGCAGGCTGCTCTCCTCCCTCTTGGCCTCCGATGTCCTGACCATCCAGGAGCAGAGCCTGGCCCTGCTGCTACAGCTCGCCCAGTCAGAGAACGGCCGGAGCCTGGTCGTTAGCCATCTCGACCTGACCCGGTAAGGCTCTGCTGGCGGGATTGTCCCTGCAGCGTCTCAGATCATCATCACCTGCCACGTTAAGACTGGCCTATCTCCCTTCTCACACCTGACATGAGAGGTGCCATCAGACTTTACTAAGGATCAATAACAGCAAAAGCCTTCGAAAGGAACACTCCTTCATGAGGACCTCCAGGACAGATGCCTGTCTGAACCTAGTATTGTGGATGGATTTGCTTCTCCTGAGTTCATTCCATCTTGGGCGGAGTAGACAACAGCTCTTCCAAAGCCAGATTAGGGACCTAGCTTTAAAATAGGTCATTTGCTTCTGCCCTGTGAGCCTCAGTCCTGGTTCAACACTGTTCCTGTCCTTGCTTTTCTTCTTCATTCCTGTGTGAGGTAATACTGTCTGATCTTGCATATCCTTTCTGGAGCATGGTAGAGTATAAATAATAAAACACATCTCAAATGGCTGTTACACATAGGCCTTCTGTGATAGGATTAGAATGTGCCTCTCTCCTAAGTAGACTTTATAAAAAAAAATACTAAGCCATAGTGATTCTGCCCAGTGCTCTTCAGCCTAAAAATTATTAGTTTGAATATGTGAAATTTTCATTTTCATATTTTAAAAAAAAAGTGCATGTTGGCAATTTCATGTGGGTCATTCAACCTAATAGAAATAGTAGCAATAATTATGGCATGCTTTATAAGTGCTTGATACATAATCTAAAGACAGAATTTGGCTTCTGATTTTTTTTTTTTTTATTATCTCATTTTATCTCTTCTCAGCCTGGGATATAGGCAAGATATACACAGGCAGATGGATCGTTCGCAGAGTTAAATCCCCAAAAGCACACTTTACATTTCGAACAACTCTGCAGTCATTTCTTCAATACCTTCATTACATATTTTTTCATTTGTTTTTGGTCTCTTCGAGTAAATGTAGCTAGAGTTATCATAAGCTTTTTCCCCCTAAGCTATCTTTGAATTGCTTGAGTTTCAATTTTAATTTTTCCCATGTCTTGGGGAGTGGCACTTACGATCTTCCTGTGCAGTTCTTTAGAGAGTCAAAGAAACATCAGCTTATTACCTTTATGCTTGCTATTCTAGTTAATTTCTATCTCCAGTTAAGCCAGAAAGAAATGGAATATGTTCTCCAAAATGAAATGAGATGGTTTGAAGCAAGATAGGACTACACACAGGTCCCATAACCCTCACAAAGCGGCATAATAGTGTATTCCTCCCGGAATGCTTTACCTATATGAGATGTTGAAGGAACAATTGTACGTTGACAGGAACTGAGTGAGGGCCAGCATCACTTTGTGGCAAGCGCTAGGTTTTTAGATGCAAGCAGCCATGAGCCCAGATCTTGTCTTTGTCTACTAATGTGACCCAGGAAAGTTACTTCACCTTGATGAGCCCAGTGTCTCATCTATATCACAGACTTATGATGAAGCCTAAGAGAGCCGGTATATATATGCCAGTTAAGTTGTTTTTTTTTTTTCCCTGTTGCATTCGTACAGAATACTTGACCAAGAGAAGCTGGCCTCATTTTTCTCATAACAAAAAAGACTAAAGATGGCAACAGCTGGTATGGTGACTTAAAGATGTCAGGGTCAAGGTCTTCATCTTCTTTTAACCCATCCATAATGGTCACACAGGCTACCGCAACTCCAAGCATCACAGCCCTCTTTAAAACAGGTTAGCACCAGCCAGGGCTGTCCTTTTTGTTTCTCTTTGGTCAGAATTGTGTCACATGCCACCCCTGGAGGGGAAAATGCTTCCAGCTTCTATAGTAGAGTCAGGCAGGATAAGAGAGAGCATGGTGTCTATGGGGTTTGCCAGCAAACAACGTCTGCCACAGCAAAGAAAGCAGCTAGTGTCATGCCTGATACATGGTGTGGACTCAATAATAACATTTATACTCATTTTCTCTCTTTAGGTTCTGTTGCTCAAGGTCCTAAACTGACCTGAAAGTGCATTTGTGGGTTACACTAGACCATTTTCTGATGGGTGATTCATCTACAGGGACAGATGCTGGTCAGCAGAGCAGAAAATGTGCAACCAAAAAGGAGATGAGAGGGTAAAAAAGGACACCCTGTCCTCTTTAGTCCAGTTAGGATGTGCATTTTGTCACATGGAGAGGAAGTCTAGTTGTTTATGTCTCCCAGGATAAAAACCAAGATGATCTTAGACTGCCAGCTCCTCTTCAATGCTGTGCTATTCAGGTTTATTAGTATTCATCTTCAAGAGTGAAGAAAACAGATTTAAATTGGTAAAGGAAGAATCTGAACTGACTGTAAAATAAGTGATTTTTGACAGCAGGAATCCTGGAATACACTCCTGAGGAAGCTGGGGATTTGCAGAAGCTCGAAGTTACCTAGGACCTTAAAAACAATCCCATCCTGCCCCACCTAGCACCAGCGTTCCCTCTGGGGTATCCCGGGCTGTGCATGATGTCCTTCAGGGATGATTCTAGCGTTTTCATTATATTTTTCTCCATTTAACTGGGATGGGTGCTCTAACAGTTAGTGGACTGGGAGGAGGGCGTCTTTCCCCAGCTAATGAAAGGATATGGCTCTCACTTTATTCAGGACAGTTCTGGTGAATATAAAATTATCTCCTTACACAGACCACAAACTACCACATTCCAGTCTGGCACAGTTCTGCCTCCTTGTATTGAGGCCTCGGTTCAGTCTTTCGCAGACCTTCTGAATGCATCACCTCTCCCACTCTCCAGGGCTTGAGATATCTGAAGACACTGATCTTTTCCAGGTTAAGCACCCTCGTTTCCTCAACCATCCCTCAGACGATGCCAAGCAGTGCCTTCAGAATCCTTCTCGACTTCCAGAATCCTTCTCGAACAAGCTGCTGAGTAAAGCCAGTACCATAGATGTGGGTGACTAGTGCCCACACTCCTAAGAGTCCAATCCGATGAAACCTTTACTGTCTTAATCTTCCATTACTTCTACTGCTTGGTGATATTTGGTCTTGTCAATAGCGTCCTTCTCTAACCCTCTGGCTTTTCTTCTTGGTTCCTTTGTGAGCCCCCTTTGTGCTGTCATCCTTCCAAGTCAGGGACCCCAGGATCCCACCCTTGGTCCACCTCTCATCCATGGCCTTATCATATATAAATCTCTCTCTCTTAAGTGCTAGAAGGAAACATCCTTCTACCACTGTACATCTCTATCTCACTGTCACAAATACTCTAAACTTAGTAAGTCAAAGTGGTTTTTCAAACCGGACCTCTTCCCAAATTTCCTATCTTCATAGGTGGTGGCATTTCTATCCCCCAGTTGCCTTAGCTAGAATCCCGAGAGCTCCCCTGGATGGCTTCCTCCCCACATCTGTAATGAGATGATATATGGTCAGTCCTACCTCCTCAGCATCTCTGGCATTCATTTCCTTCTGAAGCCTTCCTCATCTCCATCATCCCACACCTCCCACCAGTTAGACTCTGTGCCACTTAACATGAGTCTGTTTCTAACATATCACCTAACACAGGGGTCCCCAAACCCTGGGCCATGGTCTGGTACTGATCCGTGGCCTGTTAAGAACCAGGCCGCACAGCAGGAGGTGAGAGGCAGGAGAGCAAGCAAAGCTTCATCTGTATTTGTAGCCGCTCCCCAGCGCTAGTATCGCCGCCTCAGCTCCATCTCAAATCATTAGGCTTTATATTCTCATAGATGCACCAGTCCCTGGTGCCAAAAGGTTGGGGACCGCTGACCTAATACACATGTCACTGTAGGAGATCAGGAGCCCAGTACTGCGTCCCACTCCTACTTCCATTGACCTGGTGCCAGTCAGTCTGTTAGGGCAGCCTGAGACTGCAGTAGTTTTTCTGGGCCACTGCACCAGACTGTTCATAATGGGTTTTCAATTGGCTAATAACCCTTAAATCTTTTTTCATATGAAACAGTTATAAACCAGGTCTCCCAATTCAGTTACTTATACAGAATGTCCAGCCCTAAAAATGGAGGAATTTGAGTTTAACCATATTAAATTTCATCTAATAGATTCGGCAGCCTGTCAAAGTCTCGTGATGTCTTTATTCCATCCCCCATCTCATTAGGGTGCCCTCCCACTTTAGTTATTAGCAGATTAGTAAACATGGCATTTAGATGTCATTCATGTGATTGAACTTGGCCGAGCCAGAGTCATTTGGCAGAAGCACCAAAGATTCCTTCCAAGTTGGCATCTCATAATAGTGAACTTTAGTTAAAACTATTCAACCCCCTGAGACTTCACATTAAGTGGTGGAACCATTCTCATAGGAAAACGTCTGTCTCATTGGGATAGGCAAGGAGCTGGGCCTCCTAGGAGGGCATGGCAAGGCCACTCTTTCTTTCAGCTTCTTTCAGCTGGATGCCGACTCTTTCCTGGTCTCCAAAGTCTCCTTGTCGAGGATGCTGTCAGTTGGAGGACAACTCACTCTGAAATAGTTATGGATTTTTTACAGGTTGTTGGAAGCCCTGGTGTCATTTCTCAAGTTCTCAGATAAGAAGGCCAACTCAGCCATGGGACTGCTCATAGACTTGGCTCTGGAAGAAAGGTAATTTTTGTTTCCAGAAATTGACATTTCTTCAGCCTTTGTTGAACTGTCTGATCTGTTAAAATGTACAGCATACAGGGAAGCTAAACCAGCTGAGCATCACAAGGTTCACTGAGTAGGAGGGCTGATGCCTTCCAGTGGGGCTGTGGTTGGCCACTGTTGTTCCAGTCCCCCTGGCTGGAGGGGGACCCAATCCTCAATGAATTTGGAAGCAATAATGTACTTAAAACAGTACTTCTCACAGTAAGCAAGCCTACTGTGTGTTGGAGAAGCTTCTTCCCCTTAATCAGAGCCTAATAGGAATTGCCTAGCAAATGTATACTGAATAAATGTGAGTGAGAGGGGGAGAATTCACGGTAAAATGTAGCTTTCTCTTGGGTTGCCATTGGCATTATGTGTACCCATTCCTGCCCCGCTTTTTCTTTCTTGTTTATCTGCTGGGGAAGACAGTAAAGGTCTTCAGTTTTTCATAATTCTTAAGCGTTTTTTTTCCCAGTGCATTTCGGCTTCTGTTTGTTTGTTTGTTTGTTTGTTTTAGTTTCCTTACCAACTTTTGGACATCTTGCTTAGAAATGATCATAGGAGAGCGACCTGCTTGTGATCCTAGACAGGCCATAGGCACAAGATGGAAATGTGTAATAGCTGCTCCAGCATGTGTAGACATGTATATATCGGGCCGTCCTCATGGCTATGACAAGGAAACATGCTTGCACTGTATTTCCTGTTTGTATAGCACACATCATAGACTCAGAGCAAGGAGAGGCAGGGGTGGTGGTAGGTCAGTTTGGTAGAAGCCTAAAGATTCAAGCAATTTTTGCATAAGAGAGCTGCCATCTGAGATCTGTTGTTTAACATCAAAGGCAGTTTTTCAGACTTAGAGAAATTAAAGCCACATTTATATGCCTAGGAACATTCTCTTTCAGAGTGAATGGTTCACAATGAACCATCCAGACACACTGCAAATCACATGGGCCCAGAGTTTGTGGCTGTCTGTTCCATCACCCAAGGCACTAGACTATATTTCCCTTATAGTTTGTATAATGTAGAAATAAATCATGGCTGATATTTTCTCAACAGATTCCAAGTCTGGTTCCAGGCCAACCTTCCAAGTGTTCTCCCGGCACTCACAGGCGTTCTGGTGAGCAAGTCCTTATTTTTATTATCTAGGACAGGCACTCTCAAGAGCATGAGCAAAGCTGTTTAAACACAATTTACACCCCAGAACTCCTATTGTCTATCAGGTTGATTAATCATTCATTCACGGCTGGAATTTACACAATTCTTAGTTACTGAAACAACTGTAGTTAGGGCAGGTAGAGACAGCATATGGACAAAGCTAATTACAGGGGAGAAAAAGCTGGATGTGGACTATACCTTAGGTGAAGGCAGAGTTTGTCAGTCTCCATCAGTCCCCTTCTGACCCTAAGTCTTGGCACAAGTACCACATGCAGCCCTGTCCCCTGAAAGGAAGTCATCATCCTGGTCAGAAGGGCAAATATGGTGATTTGAGCTGATGAGGCAGAAAATAGCAAGGGGATAGAGGGCTCTCTAAGAGAGTGTGCTGCGATTAGGCCCTGTCCCTAGTGAGCCATAGGAGTTTCAGGGGATCTTAGAGAGCATGTCTGAACCCCAGTGACTCAGATGGGGAATGGAAGCTCCGGGAATGGATGGGGCTTACCCGTGTTCTCTAAGCTGGTTGGTGGTTTGCTGGGATTAAGCCCAAGGCCTCCCTATTCCAGGCCAAGGTGCTCTGGGGTCTACCCCTGTGTGTTTCTGTCCTGTTGCCAGCGTGACCCCATTGATGCCCCCGTATGACACTGTGCTGTCTGGTTCCTAGGCATCTTTGTGAGTGAGGGATTATTACTGGTATCACGGCCTGCTCTCTGCTGATCTGCTTTCTCTCGATTGACTTTTAGAAGAGAGATCCCAGGGTAACCAATACCTTGGCTCTCAGCCAGTGCATTGCCCTCATGGGAAACCTCAGTGCTGAGGCTGCCACCCGAAGGCAGATGTCTGCCTCTGAAGAATTTGGAAATGCCTGCTTGAGCCTCATGGTATTTTAGATTTTCTTTTTAAATTTTGGTTGGTCTTTATGTACTTTGGTTGGGGGTGGCGGAGAGGGAGTTGGTTTCTTCTTAATTATCTAGCTTTTTCAAAATTTCTTTTGAAATTTTGGAGCCAGTGGCTTATCCCTTCTGTAACCATAGATTTCATGGGCAGCTGGCTTTAAAGAGCCCTTCGCATCAGGTCTGATTCACCATGGAGAGGCTGGAGGGGTTTTCTGGTAGAGTTGGTGTGACCACCCATTTGAGCAGGTCACTCTTTGGCTTAAACACAGGCCCAGGCTGAACCAGAGTCACGAGAGACTCCCTGTGAGTCTCCTATACTAACACTAGCTCATAGACTGTTCTCTGATCTTCCACCGTCACTCAGGTTCATGACACTGACAATTTAGGGAGCATGAGTAACGCTGATACCATTTCCAGGGGGAAGAGATGACCATACAAAGCTGCAAGGCAGAAAGGTCATGGATTACCTTGTTTTGTTTCCAAAGGCCAGGTGTGAGGAGGATGTGGACCTGTTCAGAGAGGTCATATATGCACTCCTGGGACTCATGATGAACTTGTGCCTTCAGTCCCCCTTTGTCTCTGAGGTACAGCATTTTTTCTCCCTACGTGAAATCCTGGGACAACCTGAGCACATGCTGTTGCATAGAACTGTTCTCATTTTCACAAAGAGAATAGAAGCCCAAGACTCCAACACTGGCAGTAGAGATGGGGAAGGCTGGGTGGACGCTCTGTCACTTTGCTCCACTGAGGGATAGGTGAGTCACTCAGTCAGGTATCCATTCAGAAAACTGAGTGTGCAAGGTGTGCTGAGCATGGTGCTAGGCCCTGCATTTACTAAGTCAAATAAAATGTGGTCTCTGCCCTATAGATAGGAGAAATAGACGTGGGAAGAAATAAGAAAGTGCTGAGAGAGAAATGTGGCAGGGGTGAGAAGGAAGGAGTGGCCAGTTTATTTGCACGCTCAGAAGGAGCTCCGTAGAGGATTCACGTGACCAGAACATTGACATTGCCTCCGCCCTGTCCCCGTCGTTGCAGATTTGGACCATGGAAGCGAGCAGGAGGTGCATGTCTCTACTGAACAGCCAGGATGGAGGAATCCTGACAGTAAGCTTCTCCCAGGGAATTCCAGAAACAGCTTCTTTTGCTGTTTTTCTTTTGTTTTGTTACCCTTTTGAAGTGATCACACCTTTGGGATTCTGCTGGTCTGAGGTACAGGGAGGACAAACTCCTCAGAATGATTCCCATAATCACATAAATACCAAATTTGCCTGTAGTTTCAGGGGATTTGGTAACCCCCACCCAGTGCACATCTGTCTATCCCCTAGAACACAGGAACTTGAGTTAAGAATCTCTTTTCTGTATGGTCTGAACTTAACAGCGTGTACAGTGTAACCTATCTGATTTGTCCTATTTCAAGATATCCTTGTGCAAATGGAAGAGGCCAGGTGATTTTATGTAGAATCTCTTTTTCCATAATCAACAAAGCCAGGCCCGTATCTTGAAGCCAGTGATCCTGCAGGTTGTTTATGCATAATAGTTTTAGCCCCCTTGGAGATATATGCTGGAATGGCTTTCAACTTCTGTTTCTGACATTTGGATAAGAAAACTGAGAAAGGCCAATGGTTAACACAGTGCATCAGGAGAATATTAATATGATACAAGAAACTATTTGCCATCAGTCTAGGATGCATTATTCACCCACATTAGGAATCACCCCAACTTTTTCACCTATTAGGTCAGGGCCCTAAAGCCTAGAGAAATAACTGGGGTCACACCCAACGCAAATCTGGGAAATCAGCCCTTCAAGGATCTAAGACTGGGACGAGCTTCAGGGTTATAATAAAGGTTCTAGGTAGATCCAGTGTGTCCTGTTTGCAGCTGGCATGCCCACAACTTCCCTGAAGTCAACTCAGACATCGTAGGGCAAAGGTTTTTAACATGGGCTCCAGGAATGTGTGGTAGGTCTTCAGTTATGTGGAACCCCTATCGTTGGGTAGAAAATTCTGAGTATATGTGCATTTTCATGGGGTTGTTGGGAGCAACATAGCTTTCCTCAGATCCTCAAAAAAAAAAAAAAAAAAAAAAATCCCAAAAATGGTAAGCACCACTGTTCTTGGGTACTTGGGACTTTTCTGGATGGTCTAAACCTAAAGCTGAGTTTACACTAGTTTTACTCTAACCCTTCAAGGACTTCCTTAACCACATTTCCCCAGGACTGTGTGTATGCCACAGTTGGGTGCTGATCAGCTTGTTAAGCAAGGCAGTGGCTTCAGCAGAGGAATCCGGGATTTCGATAGGGTGCTCTTTCTATTGTTTTGGGACTGAAAAAAGATCTGTCGTGTCAACTGTAGCAACATCTAGCACCTATAGGAAGCAGGTTAGGGAAACAAGATTGATAACATGATAATGCACAAGTTTATCCCTTCTCCCTCTGGAGACCACATTAAAATGAGATGAAAGGCATTAGGGAGAAAAAAAAGTAGAAACTCACATGGACAAAGTGAATAGGAAAGAGGTCACCGGTGGATAAGTAGTTTCTAGAAGATGGCAAACAGCTGGAAGAGTGGTAATTAATGAAGCAGAGCTAAAGAAACCTTGGTGTAGAGTGCAAATGGGAGTAACACAGTTGGGAAGGCAGCAGCTTTGTCTTGCAGCAACCAGGGAAGATTTCGGAACTTCACACTATCAGGTCCAGCAGAGGGCAGAAGTAAGAGATGAGGAGACTACATTTGGCAGCCAGGCATCTATCTGTCCCTTAGACATACATTCAGGTCACTCTTTCTCTAAAGGAATTGAAAGACCAGGGGGAAAAAAATTTGCTCTCCTTATTTAGGAGTGCCACCTTTTTGCATGCTAGTCAACAGACTCCCCATAAACGCAGCAGGCTGAAACATTTTTATTGCTTTTTCATAAATGTGACTGGGCAGCTAAGGGTTACCAGGCATTTCAGGGAAGTCATACACATAAATAGGAAAACCAAGATAAATGGAAAAATTGACTTCAAAAAAATAGAGATGAGATAGGAAACAAAAAATTAATAATAATCATTTGTATCCTCAAAAAAAAAAATTCAAAATAGTGTTATAGCCATAAAACAGTAATGGTTTCCTATTTTAAAAAAATAGGAAAATAAAGTAAATGAAGTCTTCTAGAAAATAGGACAAAAAAGACAAAGATTCAGAATAGATAAAGGAAAAGCTAAGAGACCAGGAGGATCAATCCGGGAGGTCTCCCACCTATTAAGGGTGCTGGCGATACCAGCACCTTGGAGTATCCAGGGCAGGACTTGCTTTCCCAGAGGTGAGCTGGTTGGTCCTGTGGAAAGCTGAAGGAATCCAGGCTTCTGTGTGCCAAGGGGCAACGTTTGCACCTTTTCGAATTGCCTATCCAGCAGTTGTGTGAAAAAGAACCGTGCCTGCTCTGTATTACTTGGCCATTATTGTATTTTTTAAATCAAGGTACATATTTTGCTTCCAATACTAGTGATTGTTTTTGCCTCACCAAACTACTTGTTAACTTTTAAGGGTCTTCAGCATTTCTGAAAATGCTGAAGACCCTTAATCATCTTTTACCTTCTGCTTCCCTCAGAGAGCTGCTGGCGTTCTCAGCCGCACCCTTTCTTCCTCTCTGAAAATTGTTGAGGAAGCCCTAAGAGCAGGAGTCGTGAAGAAAATGATTAAATTCCTGAAGGTAAAATAACGCCATTGGGTTACAACCTCTTGAATTTCCAGGAACATCTTATTTGGAGAACAGAACTGAGGTGCTGCTGTTTTACCCCTGCTAGAGTTTAAGCTTCTTGGATGGGGATTTGCTTCTGCCTGTCTACCCAGACTGTGCTCAGAATTTCAACAAAAGATTGTTGAATAAATAAGCAGACTATTCATTAGATGTAGCCATAAAAATTAAGTACCACTCAAGCCTAACTTAAAAATGCATGGCCTCTGTCCTTGAAAAAGATGATCTGAGTGACTTTCAACAGTTTCCAGGCCCCTTATTTTGCTCATGTTTTCCCACTCATGATGCTTTATCTCGTTAGCTGGAGAATGTGGGATGTAACTCCATTTACTAGATATGTATGGTGCAGAGCTACCACGTGACAAAAGGATGTTCGGATTTTCCTTATGATATGAGTCCAGTGAACCTAAGCAAGTCAGTACAGCAGTTAACTAGACTCACCTGACAGGGTGAGGTGACTTATTCGGCGGCCATATCTGGATCCTGACCCTGACATAGGTACCCAGTGAGGTTCACTCACCTATGCCAGTGTGGTGACCCCACGGGAGACTTATTCATAAAACTCCAAGTTGAGTGGGGCCAGGAAGCATGCTCTGTTGTGGGGGCTGCTTCCAGGGCAGGGGCAGTGTTGAGGGGGCAGGACAGTGGGTCTGAGTTTAGGCTGCCAGTTGCATAATGACTATCACTTACTCTGTATAACTCTTGCACATCTGCCAGAGGCTGCTGATTGCATGCATACACACACATGTGCATTCTGCAAGCATACATGCACATAGGCATTTTAAAGACCCCCTCATTGGGCTATATTAAGGGTTATGATTTGACAGCTGTGACTTCTTAAAATGATCTAGGTTCGTGATGTTCTCTGTACAGGCCTGTCACCCTAACAGCCTTAGCAAGTCAGCCCTCATTCGCAAATGGTGAACTGACACGGGAGGGCCTTTCCTCCCTTTTTGGTAGATCCGCCAGGCGACAGCATCATCCTCTTCTCAGCCACTCTCTCATAAAGCCTTCCACAGGCAATTACTCAGGTGTACATGACAGGCCTACATTCATACTGGAGGTGTGGGCTGTGTTAGAAAGGATGTGGTTGACACTCCATCCGGCGGGGACCAGGCCTGCTCACTAGGAAGCACGTGGTATTCTCAGTGGAACTCTCTTAGAGGTTTAGGAAGACACTAGCACAATCATAGCTGCTCACTGTGGTTTCTGGCCAAGGACAATCATAGGATTGATTTTATTTTTCTAATTTCATTTGGAAATCTAGACGGGCGGCCAGACTGCATCACGTTATGCAGTAAAGACACTAGCCATCTGCACTAATAGTTATCATGAAGCGCGGGAAGAAGTGACAAGATTGGATAAAAGTAAGTGATGGTTTCATTTAGTGGAGCCCACGTCCCAGAGGTTAATCTGGCCTTGAAGCTGCAAAGGGAACTGCAGATGAGCAGTGAGGAAAGACTTAGCATAATGCCTCAAACCTCACCCCAGACATCAGCAATGTTTGCAGAGTAAGATGTCATTTTAACTCAGGCTCTGACAGTATTTAATTAGCCTTCGGCTGCACGCAGGGAACAGGCCCAGTCGAAGCTGGGGGCTACCAAGTTAAATGGAAATTGTTTTTTAAACATTCTGCTTAGACTGACCTAACACAGGTTCTCTTCCCTCTCCAGAGGAAGGGAGAGAGACAGGGCTTCAATGTCTAGGAAATAAGGAAAACATCAGAGTCTGAGCCTAGCTTTTGTCTAGTAACTGAAATTGGCTGCAGTCATTGGAAGCAGAATTCCCAACAGATGCAGCCTACTATTTTCCTTAACACCTCCTCTGGATGCATGGGAAGGGAACTGAGAAGGGAACTGAATGGGGTCCCGCCACAGAAATAGGAACCTTCCTGAGCCTGTCACTTACCCCACAGTCCAGGATGCAGGCTAGTGGCCTCCCACTCAGGGGCTGTTGGGTAGGGAGTAGAGATTAAGACCGAGGACTTTAGAGAAGACAGACCTGTCCAGGTGCTGCAGAGCATTCATAAACGCGCCGTCTGTGTTGTGCTGGGAACTGCTCTGGACCCCTGAGATGCATCAGAGACACAGCAAGGAGCCGAGGAGCTTCGTGGAACTCGGCATCCACTGACAGCTCCCTGTGCCTCTCGTGTTCCCTGCCCAGCCTCCTGCTTGGGATTTAGAGGGACCAATGCTTGTTCTCCTCCCTCCCTGCAGAGTTCAGTGTTCTGAAGGAGCTGCTCAGCTCCGAGGATGAGATTCTGGTGGGCAACGCTGCCCTCTGCCTAGGGAACTGCATGGAGGTGCCGCAGGCGGCGTCCTCCCTGCTGAAGACAGACATCGTGCAGGTCTTGTTGAAGCTCGCAGGCAGCGATGCGCAGAAGACAGCTGTGCAGCTGAACGCAGGGATCGCTCTGGGGAAGCTGTGCACCGCTGAGCCGAGGTATGATGGGGTGGCCCGTGTCAGTCACATCTCAGAACAAGCAGGCCAGGCCCAGCCGAGGCACCATGCTGTGGCTAGGACTCTGCCACACAGAACCCTGTGGGGAGCGCAGAAGTCCTGGTTCCTTCTGTGCAGACAGGTGTAGGGCCCCAGTAGCTGCTCCTCTGGAGGAAGACTTCCCAGGGGGAATTGGGAGCCCTCGGGCTCCGCCCAGAGAGAGGGAAGATGTTTGTTGATGTGACAGGGATTTGTTCAAGGCACGTGCTGCCATTGTCTTAACTCCATTCCACTCCCTCAGTCTTTTCTTCCCCTCTTTGGACTCCTGCCCCCTCTCCCTCCCACACCATATCCCCTTCTCTCTCCCTCCTTCTCTCTCCTCGACTTTTCCAGAAGAAGTTAGACCTCCCATGATGAAGAAAACAGAAGGGAGGTGCGGAGCGGCACATCTAAGACCACCTGACAAGCCAGGGCAGGAGATCTTTGCTTTAACTGCATACATTGCTTCTCTTTAGCTCAGACTTCTACTCTGCTCTGGTCCTATTCTGATGCACTTAAACACCTATCATTCATAGTCCTAGAAGGCTCCCACCTGTGGCTGAGTGATGGAGCCCCGGCATAGCTGTGGGGTGCCTTCCTGGGGCAGCCGCCTTTATAGCCTCCAGCCTCTGATTCCTCCTCTGAAAAATGAGAGGGTTGGCCTGGATGACATCTAAGGTCCTTTCAAGTTCTGTCTGATGGTTCGAGTGGAAGGAATGGATGAACTCTTTCTTCCACAGAAAGCAAGGCACATTAGTTAGCATGAGCTCAAAGTGGCAACCTCCTGGGGAGTCTCCGAGACCAAGGTGTCCCATCAGATCAGCCTGTCACATCTGCCACTCACAGCAAGAGTGTCCGCACTGTTTTATGGGCCTCCCTGAGGGCTCCCAGGGCCACAGCCACTGCCCCTTTCCACCTTAAGGGGATATGGCTACTTAAAGGGGGATGGTTCCAGGCACCAAGTGTCTACACCATGGCATTTATGTCCTGGAGTTTGTGTTCTGGTTATGACAGGTTTGCTGCTCAACTGAGAGAACTTCATGGGATAGAAATTCTCAACTCTACCGTGAAGTACCTCAATGATTCTTGAGACGTGGTGTCTGTGCAAACACATGACTGTATGCTCTGGGTTGTTCCTGTGCTAATAAAGACTTTTAAAATATTCACTCCAAAACCGAACATTGATTTTCAAAGTGCTCGCCTGACGGTTTTCCTTGGTAGCAAGGGAGTGGACATCAGGCCGGCTACCATGGTGGGAACTGCACTGGCCTACCTGTCCATCTTGCCCTCCTTGTAATGTCCCTTCCTGTTCCGTAGAGTCTGGACACCAACAAACAAAATCCAACGCTTCCCAGACTCCCTCGTAAGCAGTGGTTCTAGACGGGAACTAAATTCTGCCAATCTAACACTCTTCCTGCCCCTTTTGCTGTTTTCTGCTGGTAACATGCTAGAAACAGCAGGTTTTCAACAGCAGCATTTAAGCATTCGTTTTCCAGATCTAAAGTGCCAAGAGACAGCTGCAGCAGCGTCAGCCGTGCTGGCAGCTTCCTGTGCCATGTGCTCTTGCATTCGGTGGGTCCTATGGTGGGCGGTGGCTTCCCTGCAGGGAGTTCTGTACAATCGGAAAATTATTCCTGGAAGTGCCACCTGGTGCCCATCTCCAGCCCATCCAGTGGTGGTGTGAGCGCACCATTTTATGTGTTAGGGGGCATCTGTATCTGCACTGAACTCTCACAAATACAGTGATATTTATTTTCCTTATCCACCTTACGTTCTCACCCCATGCCCAAAAGGCCCTGCTCCCTGGCAGTTGCGCCAGGTCCACTCAAACTGTTAGGGCCACCTCTAGACCCCAAGTTCCTTATCGAAAAGTCCAATAAGTGACAGGACTCTTCAACTTCTCGGTACCTTCACTCGGCCATTTTAGGGCACATGACCTGCACGAAAAGGTGAATGCCAAGAGTCCTAGACCAAAGTTCCAAAGACCAATGGTTGTACCCTGCTACCTGGCAGATATGTGACTTTGGGCAAGTCACTTAACCTCTCTGAGCTTTGGTCGCTGCTTCTGGAAAAGCTCGAATCATACCGGTCCAACCTATCTCCTACATTGCTGTGAAGATTAAATGACGTTTTAGAGGTTAAGGCACTTTGGGAATTATAAAGTGCTACACAAATATAAGAGATGACCAGGCTCTGTCTTGTTGAAGGGGTTGACTATGATGCCAGTTGGGTTAAATTTGAGGGGACTGGGGAAGGGTAAAGCACATGTCCTTTAAGGAATCAGAGCTGGACAATTTGAGACCATGTAGGAAAGGAAATTATTCTGGGAGATTTTACTCATCGCACCCAAAGAAATGGTTCTACATAAGTGAGGTAGCTCTTAGCTTAAATTAAGAACTTTGCTCCTGAAATCAAGATAGATGATTGGCACTTTGTGGGGCTAGAAGGAAATCAGTAGCCCCAAGCCCCTCACTGGGATCAGTGCACCCCACAGGGCTACAGTAAGCTCACTGGAGTACTTTGTGATGGTGTCATCGCAGTGTCCCTGGGTGGCAGGCAAGTGATAGGCCACAGTAGAGAGTCCAGGACCTTGCCACTTAGTCTCATCATACAAACAAACACTTCAAGAGGTTACAGAATTGTAAAGAGAGATGGCTTGATGCTAAACGGAGCACAGAGAACAAAACTAGAGGCTGCAAATTTGCTGTTTTCCCCTCGGGCTCCGCCCAGAGAGAGGGAAGATGTTTGTTGATGTGACAGGGATTTGTTCAAGGCACGTGCTGCCATTGTCTTAACTCCATTCCACTCCCTCAGTCTTTTCTTCCCCTCTTTGGACTCCTGCCCCCTCTCCCTCCCACACCATATCCCCTTCTCTCTCCCTCCTTCTCTCTCCTCGACTTTTCCAGAAGAAGTTAGACCTCCCATGATGAAGAAAACAGAAGGGAGGTGCGGAGCGGCACATCTAAGACCACCTGACAAGCCAGGGCAGGAGATCTTTGCTTTAACTGCATACATTGCTTCTCTTTAGCTCAGACTTCTACTCTGCTCTGGTCCTATTCTGATGCACTTAAACACCTATCATTCATAGTCCTAGAAGGCTCCCACCTGTGGCTGAGTGATGGAGCCCCGGCATACCTGTGGGGTGCCTTCCTGGGGCAGCCGCCTTTATAGCCTCCAGCCTCTGATTCCTCCTCTGAAAAATGAGAGGGTTGGCCTGGATGACATCTAAGGTCCTTTCAAGTTCTGTCTGATGGTTCGAGTGGAAGGAATGGATGAACTCTTTCTTCCACAGAAAGCAAGGCACATTAGTTAGCATGAGCTCAAAGTGGCAACCTCCTGGGGAGTCTCTGAGGCCAAGGTGTCCCATCAGATCAGCCTGTCACATCTGCCACTCACAGCAAGAGTGTCCGCACTGTTTTATGGGCCTCCCTGAGGGCTCCCAGGGCCACAGCCACTGCCCCTTTCCACCTTAAGGGGATATGGCTACTTAAAGGGGGATGATTCCAGGCACCAAGTGTCTACACCATGGCATTTATGTCCTGGAGTTTGTGTTCTGGTTATGACAGGTTTGCTGCTCAACTGAGAGAACTTCATGGGATAGAAATTCTCAACTCTACCGTGAAGTACCTCAATGATTCTTGAGACGTGGTGTCTGTGCAAACACATGACTGTATGCTCTGGGTTGTTCCTGTGCTAATAAAGACTTTTAAAATATTCACTCCAGAACCGAACATTGATTTTCAAAGTGCTCGCCTGACGGTTTTCCTTGGTAGCAAGGGAGTGGACATCAGGCCGGCTACCATGGTGGGAACTGCACTGGCCTACCTGTCCATCTTGCCCTCCTTGTAATGTCCCTTCCTGTTCCGTAGAGTCTGGACACCAACAAACAAAATCCAACGCTTCCCAGACTCTCTCGTAAGCAGTGGTTCTAGACGGGAACTAAATTCTGCCAATCTAACACTCTTCCTGCCCCTTTTGCTGTTTTCTGCTGGTAACATGCTAGAAACAGCAGGTTTTCAACAGCAGCATTTAAGCATTCGTTTTCCAGATCTAAAGTGCCAAGAGACAGCTGCAGCAGCGTCAGCGGTGCTGGCAGCTTCCTGTGCCATGTGCTCTTGCATTTGGTGGGTCCTATGGTGGGCGGTGGCTTCCCTGCAGGGAGTTCTGTACAATCGGAAAATTATTCCTGGAAGTGCCACCTGGTGCCCATCTCCAGCCCATCCAGTGGTGGTGTGAGCGCACCATTTTATGTGTTAGGGGGCATCTGTATCTGCACTGAACTCTCACAAATACAGTGATATTTATTTTCCTTATCCACCTTACGTTCTCACCCCATGCCCAAAAGGCCCTGCTCCCTGGCAGTTGCGCCAGGTCCACTCAAACTGTTAGGGCCACCTCTAGACCCCAGGTTCCTTATCGAAAAGTCCAATAAGTGACAGGACTCTTCAACTTCTCGGTACCTTCACTCGGCCATTTTAGGGCACATGACCTGCACGAAAAGGTGAATGCCAAGAGTCCTAGACCAAAGTTCCAAAGACCAATGGTTGTACCCTGCTACCTGGCAGATATGTGACTTTGGGCAAGTCACTTAACCTCTCTGAGCTTTGGTTGCTGCTTCTGGAAAAGCTCGAATCATACCGGTCCAACCTATCTCCTACATTGCTGTGAAGATTAAATGACGTTTTAGAGGTTAAGGCACTTTGGGAATTATAAAGTGCTACACAAATATAAGAGATGACCAGGCTCTGTCTTGTTGAAGGGGTTGACTATGATGCCAGTTGGGTTAAATTTGAGGGGACTGGGGAAGGGTAAAGCACATGTCCTTTAAGGAATCAGAGCTGGACAATTTGAGACCATGTAGGAAAGGAAATTCTTCTGGGAGATTTTACTCATCGCGCCCAAAGAAATGGTTCTACATAAGTGAGGTAACTCTTAGCTTAAATTAAGAACTTTGCTCCTGAAATCAAGATAGATGATTGGCACTTTGTGAGGCTAGAAGGAAATCAGTAGCCCCAAGCCCCTCACTGGGATCAGTGCACCCCACAGGGCTACAGTAAGCTCACTGGAGTACTTTGTGATGGTGTCATCGCAGTGTCCCTGGGTGGCAGGCAAGTGATAGGCCACAGTAGAGAGTCCAGGACCTTGCCACTTAGTCTCATCATACAAACAAACACTTCAAGAGGTTACAGAATTGTAAAGAGAGATGGCTTGATGCTAAACGGAACACAGAGAACAAAACTAGAGGCTGCAAATTTGCTGTTTTCAGAGAGGATTCAGTGGAGCTTTAAAAATGGAAAAGGCTGCCTGTGTACAAACCAGCAGGCTTGTCTCCTCTGATTTGAAGTTCGAGCCCCTCCTTCTCCCCGTCTTTAGCTGCACTCCTCCTCCCCGGCTCTTGATAATGGCTATTATACATGTAATCTCTTCCCCAAAGAGTGGGGAATGTCAAATTATATTATTATCTCTGCTTCAGAGTTCCTGCTGAGAGCAGTAATCTTCTCTGCTTTGGAGGGTAGTTTGGCTGCACCTGAGCGGCTCCCTCCTCTTGCAGGTGGAGAGATGTTTTACATACCGTGTTCTCCATCCCCAGTGCAGAGCCAACTCTCCTAAATCTCGTCGCTTCTAGCACACGCATCCAAGGCTCCCAGGCAGCGTGGGAAAAATCAAATTACATGTTGAAGACAGGGTTCAGCTCTTTGTGCCAAGAGCCACTAGCACAAGGTCAGCGCCACCCTTGGGAAAGCAGTCTGCTGGTTCCATCAGCAAAAAGTTGGGATTGCCCATCCTAAGGAGGATGTGACCAAGGTGGAACTTACTAACCACCCTGAAGCCATAGCAGAAGGGTTAGGTAAGGAATGATCATAGCTGTCCTAGACAACGTGACGATGGCGGTTCTGGAGGGCAGCAAAGCAGGGCTAAGGTTAAATGTTGGGCGGAAAGAACAGGAAGGGCGGGACGTGCTGCGTTAGGTCAGGACGCTATTGTAAGCACTTTCCTGAGGATTTGTTACGACAAAAACTTGGCTTGGTCTGCCCAGCTCTGGAGCTGGGTTGCAAGGAGGTGATCCGTGGAAGCATGGCAGTCTGCCTCATGTGCCAATTCAGCTCAGCCTGAGCATCACTCCCCTCGTCACTTGTCTGTCTTCAACTTCACATTTGTGCTTTTAATCTTCAGCAGCTCCATCTGCTCATTTAGATCCCTCGCTTCCCCTTGAGCCACACGTCCACCCAGACACACGCGCACGTGCAGCCTCCATCTCTCTGCTGCCAAGAGATGGATTTCCACATAAAAATGGGTAAGTTCACGTACAATGAGGATTTAAACTAGATCAAAAGCATGGCAAGATAATGAGAAATATTGGAACAGGCGGTGAGGACAACGGCTTTTAAAATATCTAAGCTGAAAATATTTCAGGGACCATTTAATCCGGTATCTGTTTTATTGGAATCCATCTGATGTCATTTGCTAAATACAATTCACAGCTCAAAAATGTGTAGGCCACGTGCACCCCCCTTTTTACAAATAAGGAAATCAGGACTCTGAAAGGCCAGGTGAGCTGTCCTCTGTGTGGCAGAACTCTCTGAACCAAAAAGGGCTGGGACTCAAGGCAGTCGCTGGGAAACGGTAAGTGCAGTGGCCGGACTGCAGGCAGCTATGCCAATGCCTGGGCTCAAAGCCGGACCCCACCTCTTACATCACTGAGCCCCGTAATTGCCTTGTCTATAAAAGGTGGGGGTGGGAAGTATAATATCTACTTCATGGGTTTGTCATAAGGATTAAATGAGATGCTTTCTGTAAAGCTCTCGGCATCCTTCTGGGCACACAGTAGCCCTCAGGAAATGCTAGCCACCATTGTTGTCATTATACTAGAGTCCATTGCTTCTATAGATGCCCCTGCCTAGCCATCTATGTGTGCTCTTTCCCAGAGTTCTTAAATACGAGGATTTTTGTCAGGATTGAAAGGGTCTGACTTTACCAGAAGGTGTAGGATAGAGAAACGGGCTTCTAAGTTCGATGATATCCAGAATGTAGACCGGCTGGCAGAAGTGGAGGGCTGGGTTGCTGAGGATGGCCGGTGGTAGTCCAGGTTGGGGCAGGGGGCGTGCACATAAAAGAATGAAGGATTGAGATGTGCATTCAATGGAATTAGACTTGGCTGAACTCTGCACTACATCGTCAATATGGGGTGGGAAGGAATAAGTAAAAGACAGGCACCCGATTAGGTTAACTTGCATGACTGTAACAGCTTCCTCGCAGATCTTCCTGTCTCACTCCAGCTTCTAAGCCATGCTGCACTGAAGCCAAAATAATCCTCTTCGATTCCACTTTCATTGTGTCGCTCTCCTTCTCAGGCACCTTCTCACAACCGCCAACACGATAAACGGCACACTCCTCTGCTGGTGTGTGTGCACGTGGGTGTACGCATGGGCACGTGTGTGTGGGTGTGCGTGATATAGATGGGTAATGGGGTAATAAGATCACAGAGCTTTTATAATTTTCTGAAATTTTGCTGATAAAGCACTCACATTATCTTAAACTACTGGAAGAATTATATACATTTCTTGTGCTGGGTATGAATAAGAGCCATGACTCATAAGTTTTAGGTATAATTTAAAATAAGTATATCTATTATTACCCCACAACTATTAATAAAACTACAGGCGGTGTTTGCACATTCGCATCCAGTGTGATCTTACTGAGCCTTAAAGTCAGCTTGGTTTTAGGGTCTGGTTCTGGTCCCCACTTAAGCTAGCCAGTCTTCAGTATCGACACTGGGTCCCCTTTCTTTGTGGTTCATGTGGCACTCCAGCACCTCGTGGAAGCCAGAGGCCTATTTGTTAAAGGGCGGCTCCCCGCCAAGTTCTCTTTTCTCTTAGGCTCACTCTCCTCCTCCTGCTCCTTCTCCTGCTGTCCCACCGCTTCTCCCTCCCTCTCTTGAAATCCTACACATCTTCAAAGCCCTGACATGACAAGCGTGGCTGGTGCCTTTTATTAAATACTTACTAGATTTCAGATCCTACCTAATGAGGTGGGTACTGTTATTATTTTCCGTTTACAGATGAGGAAACTGAGGCACGAAGGAATGAAGCAACTGTATGAAGATCTGCAGTGAGTCCATCCAGGCACTCATGCGCTTGGCATGAAGCCTGCCTCATCCCACACTATTCGTCCTTTCTCTGACATCCTACTGTGGTGTGTGCTGTACTTTTTAATACGTCATTTATTTATTTTTTCTCTACAACTAGAATTTAAATTCCAGTAGGAGATTTCTTCCGTGAGAAACCTTATAGACAATAAAAAGAGAATAAGGTGTATACGGAAGGTGTTTAATGACATTACTCTAAGGACACATCCTTTGGAAGGGCACATCCTTGAGTTTGTGCTTGGTCATGTCCTCAAGATCATTACTGGTAGGTAAGTCGCCAGTAATAATAGTGGTTTCCCTCTTGGTTATGGCATCATCTCATCTGGCTCCCAAGCCGCTGAGTCCTCTGCTCCTCAAAGAAGTGCAGTGGCTACTATTACGATTCTTTCATGATGCTTCCTCTGAGCAAATATAGGCCAAGGGGTCTCATTCAAAGTCCCACCCAGACATCCTGGTGTTTTAGGCACAGCCCTCTGCCTTACAGTCTGTTTCCTGTGGCAAGATAATAATAGCCTCACACAGAAAATTTCTTTTAAACTGCTTCAAAGGGCTTTTATGTCACTGTTCTCATTTCATGTGCACAATACCCCTGTCAGGCAGGTATTATTATTCCCCATCTGAGATTCAATGTCTTGTCCAAAATTTCTCGAAGAAATCTCGGCTGAGCCGGGACCAGAATCCAGCCTTCCCCTGAATCCCACTGCCCACTGCCCAGCCCTGTGTCGCCTGTCATTAACACTCTGGCCCAAACCGCAGCTTGGTGAAGTAGCCAGTTCTTCTCACTTGGCTCCCTGAGCATGGAGGGGAAAATGAAACTCTAGCCCCTTTAAGGTTTTATCGGAAAGCCTTGCTAATCCATCAACAGTCTGTTAGATAACAGCTAAATCTCCCCCACTGCAAAGGATTACCTTCCCATCTGATCAGCAAGACACATTAAAGGAGGCATGGGATGGTGGTAAGTGTGAGGAGGCCAGGTCACTTTCTCTGTGAAAATGGAGGTGCTCAGATTTCCAGATACTGCTCTCCTGCCTCAGATGGGGGGAGGGGGTAGCCCAGGGTCTGTCCTTATATCAAGCAGCTCCTCGAGAGCCAAGGTCCTGACAAGCTCCTCATTCGTTAAAGTTAAATAAATATTTATTAAGTACCTACTGCTGCCAAGCACTGTGTTACAAAGTATAAAATGACTTTGGACGAAAGGTATAATACTTCTGTCATAATAGTAGCAGGGCATTATCAGGGCGAAAAAAAAATCAGACACTAGCAAAACCTCCCCTTGGAGCTAATGTGGTCTTGGCCTCTGATCCATGTACCACACATCAGGGATTCAAGGAATGTCCACTGAAGGCCAAGGTCCTCCAAACCCTGGCCCTTGGATTATGGGGGGTTATCACTCCAAAGTCCAGATATGCAGGGTGCCTGGTGCCCTGCAAGCAAAGGGAGGCATTTAGAAGTCTTCAGACTCCCGTCAGTGTGCTGCCGGTATCACAGCAGTTTATAAACAGAGGGATCATGTCTGATGAAACAGAGCCTCTCCTATGTAGTCTTTACTTCCACTGAACGCAGCTGTGACTTTTTCTTCCAAGGGCAGTTTGGAAGTACACCAGGAGAACTCTGGTCTACCCTATTTGTCCAATCAGCAGAAGCAGTGACATCCTCGGAGTACCGATGCATAACCTCCGACAATCGAAGTTAGACCTGGTCATTTAGATGTTTGTTGGGTCCACTCTACTCCATTAAAGTGCTAAGTATAGGGTCCCTAGTCCTTGGTGGACCACCTATGTCTGAGGCTCTGGATCATTAAAAAAAGCAATAAAGAAACATGTGCCTTTGGCATGGCGGGTGGGAGTGGGGGTGCTCCTCAAACTAGTGTTAAAAGAAATTCAGATCAGGAACTGAAACAGGAATGGCGTTTTTTGAAATAAGGACTTTCCAAATAGCTGGGCTGTGTGCTGCTGTAACTGGAGTCAATGAGAAAAGAGAATCACTATCTGCGGGGATTGGTAGAGAAATGTCATTTGTTCAGCAACAGGAGACTAGATGAGGTGGCCCCAGTGGATTCTTCCTGAAGGCACTCTTCAACCAGCATGGACCAAGAGCCAGAGTCCCAGCTCTGCGCTCAATAGTTTTATTGACCCCGGACTGATTGGCTCACTTCTCTGGGTCTGGGCCTTTGGCTTCTATTTCCTTGTAGACTGGACAATTAGTTTTTGCTTACCCAGGACCCACTTCCCCTGTTCTGGTAATGCCACCTCAATTTTTCTTAGGGAACTATGCCTCCTCCATACTTAGACCACACAATGCAGGTACAGCAATTCTAACCCTAGTTCCCGAGACAAGAATGGAATCCAGGACCTGCCAATCACGGCATTGCACGTCACTTTTATAATAGTGATTGGTGCAGAGATGGTCATGTGACCTGAAGAGTGCCAATCAGAGCTCAGCCCAGATTTGTGCCAGAGCAAAGGAGAGAAGCTCTTTTTTCACTGAGGTGGCTCAGAGGATAGGACATAAGTTTGGAGCTGTGTGGGTGAAGCCCTTGAGGAGGGCTTCAATGAGAATGGAGTCAAACTAGAGAAAAGCAGGATCAAGAGATAAAGTTAAGGAGAGCCCTGACATCATTGAGCCTCCAGCTCCCGTTGTGCCCAAGGATATCACTGGGCTTCCAGTTATGTGAGATGTCACTTTCCCCTCCTTTCCCAATTTGGAAAGAAGACATGGCAGAAATGGGCATGGGTTGTGGGTAGGGAGGGAAGATGGAGGGAAATGAATGAAACTCAGTACCAAAAGAGCTAACAATACCCCTCACCTATTCCTCTTGTCCCTTTTATCTTGCTTAAGTTCTACTTACCCTGTAAGTGTTAGTTTAAATGTTGTATTCCTGCCCTATGCCCCCAAGCTCCTTTCTTTCCACAACATAATATCCTAATAGGTACATGTCATTCTAACATACTACATAATTTACTTAATAGGATATATTATTTATTGTTTACACTCCACATCTCTTCCCGCCAAAATGTGAACTTCAGGATTTTTGTTGGTTTTGATCACTGACATGACCAAGTACCTAAAAGAGTGCTGACACATAGTAGATGCTTGGTAAACATTTGTTGCTTAAATAATTAAAATTTAGCAGGGGACAGCATTAGGGAACTTTCACCAGTGCCAGCCAGGGGTAGAGTCTGGTTATTCACCCACTTTAAACTCTCCATGCTCCCTCAACCCCCCAGTGGTGGTAATGGTTTGGGCTAAAATACTACGGCTTCCATCTAAGTGCCCACTATGTGCCAGTCATTGAGATAAGTGCTGAGCACACACATAAGACAATCTCTTCTTTCAAGATAGAAGGAATAAACACAGAGAAGATCATGTATCAGTGGGCCTCGTGCAGTGTTTGTAATACAGAGATAGGGCCTCTAGTCCAGCAAGGAACACAGGAGTCAGTGACAACTTCCTAGAAGAGGCGCTCTCTCAGCACAGTCCCTTTCTCAATTTGGAAGGCAGACATGGCAGAAATGGGCATGGGTTGTGTGTAGGGAGAGAAGACATGAGGAAATGAATGAAACTCAACTAAACCAAAGCCTGGAACAGGAAAAAGTATTCTGATTACCGCCTTCACTTTTTTTTTTTTTTTTTTTGATCTGGACTGACCTGAAGACAGCTCCATTCTCTGCCACCAGACCAGATTCTCCTTCACAGGCCAGTAAAGGGGGGGTCTTTTTCTCTTGAGTTTCATAGCAAAAAGAAAAAAATCATGGCCCCCTTTGGTTCCCTGTTCCCACATCATTCAATGCCATCATGTGGAAACATACATAGGCTCTTGTCCTGGTTTCCAGGAAAAGCCAACTCTTGCACTCCATGCCCACCACCACTGTATACCTGGAAAGGGGACAATGCTTCAGTTCTCATCCTCAATAACTCCCCTCCTTCACTCCAAACTGCCTCAGATTCAGTGTTCCCAGGACCAACCATCACTCCTTCCTCTTCGAGGTCATCTCTGAGTAACTCCTTCAGGAGACAGTAGATAACTCAGAGCTGGAAGAAATCTAAAGGGTTCTCTTCTCCTGGCCCAAAACTCCATCTGCTTGAGACCCTATGTGCCAGGTTTCCACACTCAGATGCAAATTTACCAGCACATACCAGCTCTTACTGGTAGGAAGAGTTTTTGACAGTCCAGGGACACCGTGTCTTCTTTCCAGTAAAAAAGGCAGAAACAAAGAGACATTTCTACTGTGACTCAGTCATCCTAAAGTTTCTCCAGAACTCATATCTGATAAAGCTAATACAGACTTTTCTACAGGCATAGCTTCCAAAGATGTCTTTCAGCCTCAGGCAAAGTCCTGATGACTAATATTAGTCAAAGATCTGTTACCAGCAGTCACGTGTCTGTGCTGTGTAAGAATCTGGGACTCCATCCTTGGATCCCCCATGAAAGATTTGCATGGAGGTCCAACACTGGGAGAAGAAAGAGCAGACAAAAAGTAGCAAACAAGCGATTTTATCAAGTAATGTCAGCAAAGTACACTTGGAAGAAAGTCCAAGCGGGCAGCTCGATAAGAATAAGAATAGAGTGCACTGAGAAACTGGGGGTCTGGGTTTTAATGGGCCATAGAGTGTCTTCATTCTCCTTTGGTCCCTCCTACCTGGAATTCTTCTATTTGAATTCCCTGCTCCCCTCTCAGACCCGCCTACTTCTGGCCTGGGCATGCGTAGTGTGTGCCCATAGATGCCATATGCCTGCGCCCTGGAGATTTTGAGGGTAGGCACATGCTTAGTTAACTAATTTTGCCTGTACTGTCGAGCGCATCCAGAGTAAGTTCATATAATGGGCATTTGCAGTTAATCGACCGTGGAGGTAGGAAGCCTAGTTTGGATATATGTTTAATTACGATAACCTGTTGTGTACATTCTTCTGCTGAGTCGTCTCGGGACCTCGTTAACCCTTTTTTGTCCCTCTCTCTTTGACTCATATCTGCCTACCTACCCTGTCAGATCAACTTTCAGTACCAGACCAATCACCCTCACTCTAGCCTGAGGGGTTGACGGAAGATAGAGGATGTCCCTGAACACCTACAACTTATACCCCAGGGGATCCTTTTGCTCCCTCCTGGACTCAATGCCCATGACCCCACCTCACAGTCTGAGGGTCCATATTTGATTATTATCAAGGCTCTTCTGGCCATATTACAGTGTTAAGAGCACATGACTTGGCAAGAAGCAAGCCAAGTTCAAATCCTGGAGCACCTAATTACCAACTGCATCACCATAGGCAAGTTACTTAGCTCCTCTAAGTCTGCAAAAATGGGAATAGTACCTACCTCAGAAGATTGGATTAAATGAGATAATGCAGGTTGATCACTGCAGATGGAGTGGGAACAAAGCAAAGACTCAGTAGATGACAGGTCTTATTATTGCTTTGGTCCCCAAAGCCTCACCATCAATTTCTTATTTATCAGAAAAGCCCTTTGCTTAGAAAACCGTGTTTATAAAAACATGCACAAAGCATTGTTAATGATCATAAGGAATGTGACTGGAGTTCAGTGGTGATGGGTATCTCTGAGGAATCTTTCCCAGGGAAAAGAAGTCCTTGGCAGTTCCAGAAGCTTCACTTCTAGGGAGCTTAACTGCCTAGAGGTCTTAGCAGCCTGGGGTGCTTAGTTCTGAGGTGTGGACGGAAGTGGAATCTGTAAGAGAAGGGAGGAACTCATTGGGACTAAAGAAGACCCCATAGCAAGGTGGGAGAGACTGCCAAAATCAGCCTCTTCCCACTGAGTTCCACCTTCTCATTCGTTCATTCATTCATTATCATATATGACATGAGCTCCTTCATATATAACCAAGTGCTAAGGATACAGCAATGAACGAGACAGGCTACAATTCCTGTCCAGGAGCCCACGTTCTACTAGTCTATTTTTGACTTTTAAGAGTTGTGATCTATGCTGATACTTGAACCCCATTCCCGAGGATTTAATTGGTCTAGGACAGGGAATGGGCCTTGATTTTTAAAAAATTGCATTCTTTACAACCACCTAAACCAGTTTGTGAAAAACCAACCAACCAGACAAAATCTTTTCTTGATTCTTTTTAGTGTGTCCAAAGTAGTCTGACTATTTTCTCACAGAGAAAAGGAAGAAAGGAAAAAGAAAGGAAGAAGGAACTTTACTAAACAGTAAGGAAAATAGAAAAAAGAAAATACGAAAGCATAAAGTCGGTCACATCTTAGAAGTCCCTTTCTTTTCTACAGAGCTGGAAATCTTCTAATACTTCCTATTGTACAAGCTGAGAAAGCTGCCTTTTAGTGCTTAAGTCCTTCGCTGGTCCCAGTTCTTCTTGGCTCACATCTATCCTGGAAGGGCCTAGAGGAAGTGGGAAGCTGACCTGGCCCCAGATACACAGCCCTGACCATTCTCAAAGTTGACATCTGGGGAGTATTTTCCCACCAGGGTCCTCCTAAAAGAAATCACATGGTATTTCTTTACACTCCCTTCCTGACTCATTTTTAAATTAAAAGAGATCATATTTACGTTCACAGTCCTTTTTAGCTCCCTGAGAAGGTACTGACCATGACTTCTTGGATCCAGTGATGAGCTCTAAGCCTGAAGAAGCCATGTAAGACTGAGGTTCTCTAAAGCCTTGCCACGGTCAAGCATTTCTTCTAAGCTGCTCGAGGTAACAAAATTCTTGGCACATTTGGTTCTTATTTTTATATGGACCTGACCCAAGATCACAAGCATCCAAGTCCACAAAGAACCTGTGGTTATAATTTTGACAATGAGAACTTTCTTTCCCAAAACACAGGGCTTCTGTTTCTGGCTTCTTGACACTTAAGATCATTTTTATCAAAAGCCCTTCAAAGGGGAGTCTGGTGTTCCATATTGGGGGGAGAAAATCAAAATCCCATCAAATCCAGAAATGCACTTCCTCCGTTCTTGGTTTGCTCCATTCTCACTCCTGCTTCCTTATACCACCTTGACTCTGAGAGGGGCTATTTTTCTGAAGCATTCAGGAACAAGTCCATCTGTCTGGGTAGAAACAAACCTATCAGACCTGTATGCCAGGCACTCACCATCTGAGTACATCAGACTAGCAGCAGGGTCCATGGGGATATCCTGTGGCCCCAGGGGAGCCATTCCCAGTGTCCCCCACTTTGCAGCTCAGCCCACATCTATATGCCTGCACATCTCAACTGCCAGCACACAATCCCATGGGCCTCAGTGAGGTATGCCAAATAGATAGAGCCCAGAAATGACTCTGAGAATGGCAATTTGGTCTTCTTTTTTTCTGGCTTTCTCTGAAGGATTATTTCAAATTTGGTTAATCAGACGTAATTCAGGTGTTATCAATAGATGTCAGCTTATCTGACCAAAGCACCCTGTTTAGAGTATGGAGTTTTGGAGGAAACTAGTTGTCATCATCCCACCATCCTCTCCTACCTCAGACACTTCATCACAGTGGCCTTTTCTCTCCCTGTTTAGGGTTTCTCTGTGTTCACAAGGGGCCAGGCAGCCTCCTCAAGGCTAACATGCTACATGTTAGATTATTCCCTTCCTCCTGTTATGGAAAGATTTTGCTTCTGAAAATGTAATACTGACTGGAAATAACAAAAACGAGAAGAAGGAGGAGGAAAGGGAGGAGGCGGTGAAGGAAAAGAAGATGAGAAGAAAATTAGAGGAGGAAGAAAACATGCCTTAGAAAAAACTTTGTTTGAGATAATTACAGATAAACATGTAATTGTAAGAAGTAATGCAGAGATCCCTATACCCTTTGCCTAGTTCCTCCAATGGTAACATCTTATCTAAGTACAGTACAATATCACAGTCAGAAAATTGGCGGTGATACAACGCGTGGACCTTATTCAGATTTCACCAGTTTTACACGCACTCGTTTCTGTGTGTGTTTAGTTCTATGCAGTTTTATCACATGTGTAAATACACGTCACGATCACCAGTGTCTAGACAGAACAGTTTTGTCGCGAGGACTCCTTTTATAGCCACACCCACCTCCCCCAACCTCTGACAAGCACTAATCTGTTTTCCATCTCTATGAACTTGTCATTTCAAGAATGTTATATAAATGGAGACAATATAATTCCCTAGAGATTCATCCCACTTGTTACGTGTATCGATAGTTCATTTCTTTTTTATTGCCGAGTAGTGTTTCATAGGATACACATAAGCACACCACAATTTGTTTAACCATTCACCTGTTGAAGGACATCTAAGTTGTTTCCAGATTTTAGTTATGACAAATAAAGTTGCTGTGAACATCAAAATTGTTAAGTTAAGTGAACACAGGTTTTCATTTCTCTAGGACAGATGCTGAAGAGTGCGGTCTCTGGATTGCATGGTAATCACATGTTTAGTTTTATAAGAAACTGCCAAACGGTTTTCTGGAGTGGCTGTATCATTTTACATTCCCATCAGCAATACATGAGTAAGTCGGTTTCCTTGCATCCTCATCAGCACTGGGTGTTGTCACTATTTTTTTTTTTTCCTAGCCATTTTGGTATGTGTATAGCAATATCTCATTGTAATTTCAACTTGCATCTCCTTAATGGCTATTGCTATTTAACATCTTTTCATGCATTTATCTGCCAGCCGTATATCCTCTTCAATGGAATGTCTGTTCATGTCTTTGCTAACTGTATAGTTTTTCTTTTTTACCATTGATTTGGCAAGTCCTTTATATATTCTAGAAAATTAGCGCTTTGTCAAATATGTGGTTTGCAAATATTTTCTCTCCATTTGTAGCTTGACTTTTCACCCTTTTCACAAGATCTTTCACAGAGTGAACATTTTAAATTTTGAGTCAGTCACATTTATCAAATTTTCCTTTTATGGATTGTGCTTTCGGCATTAAGCCTAAGAACTTTGTCCTAAACACTAGGTCCAGAAGATGTTCTTCCATTTTTTCCTTAAAAGTTTTATAGTTTAACATTTTACATTTAAGTTCATGATTCATTTGAGTTAATTTTTGGATAATGTGTAAGGTTTAGGTTGGTTCATTTTTTTTGTTTATGTGTGTTCACTTAGGTGTATTTTTAAAGGTTAATCCTTGCAGCAACCTTTTGAAATGGCTATTATATTATCATCCCGTTTTACAGATGCAGAAATCCAGAGAGATTTGGTGATGTGACCCAGGCCCAATGGCTGATAAGTGGTAGGGAAAAAGCCCAGGCTTGAATGCATATCTAACTGAGTCACTTAAGCTCTGCTCCTACTGCCTCATGTCGTCTCTTTCTCTCTAGGAGAGTCTTGCTTCCTGGGCAGATGATCCAGTTTCCTGCACACATTCCTTCCTCTTGACCAACCTTGCCCTTGCCGTACCACACAGGCTACCAGAGCCTGGAGCCTGCCAGAACTTGTCCATGTGTCCTGTGTCATGTTTGCAGGGTGGAGAATGGGGGCAGATTGGGAAATTTTCCTGTACACAAAAAGCTTGTTATTCTGGGTTTGGAGAAAGGCTCACATTGGGTTTCAGCATCTTCCAGAGTATTGCAGAACTGCTTTACCAGCACACTGCTTTGGGATGGCAGCTCAAAAACTCTAGGCTCCCCTAAAATAACCACACACACACACGCCCCACCACCACCACCACCACAACACAATACATTTATTAAGTCCTAGTCCAGAAAATTTCCATTCCTGAGCTGCCAAAAAATGCATTGATAGAGGTCAATAGGAAGGACTCAGAGCATCTTGGGGCAAAATTTCCATGCCTATAACATGCTTCTTGCTTCTTCTGGTGGATTTGGGTCATGGTCAGACTATACCCACCTTATTCATTCCCATTCAGTCATACCATTCCCATTCATTCATAATCTATTCCCAGCCACGAAGAGGAGTGGCATTGAAGGTGGAGCTTTCTTCTCCAACTCTCTCCTCTCTACTCATTAGCTGTGGACATTTCAGCCAGGCAGGACTTGGGAACTTCTGCACTCAGACCACTGGAAAGAAATCAGCAGCTTCTAGGCTGACTTTGCTCTTTCTCGACTCACTAAGCATCATTCCACTTATTAATGAGAGATCTAGGAGTTCTTTGCCTCTGTGACCTTACACTCTGGAAGATCCCCTCCCACTACTATTCCAGAGCTTATCCAAAGACAACGAGGCTTTTGTCCTGGTCTAATTAGGAGAGAGAGAGGGAGTAGAATGAGCCTGGTCTAATGACTCCAGTTACTATAGGTATGTGAATATATCTATTTTGCCAGATTCTTCAGAAGCCTCAAGGTTGCTTGAACTCACAGCTTGTCTGTTTCAACAGCTGGGCCAACGGTAACACCCTTGGGTCCTGACTGTTCCTCAACCCCCACCATTGTAAAGTTCACCTTCTCAATTTCCATGCTCACCCACCCAGCAGATCTCCTGATCTCCCTGACAATAATCTTCCAAGCTTCTCTGGGGTGCAGACTTGTCAGGGTGAGACTTGTCAGGGCAGGCTGGGCTGCTCCAGGAGCAATATTTTATTGTGCCATGCCTTGCTCCAGCCAAAGCAAACTGGAGGCCTCTCTCTGACACTGTCTTTGGGTTATGTCTCCTGCTTTGGATTCAGGTTCCCTCATTCCACCCTCTTTCAGGGAGCAATATTCTATTCCCCCTATTTCCCCTATATTCTTAAAAGGCTACCTTTGCTCTTCCAATGCCTAACCCTTTGCATAGGAACCAAATAGACCTGGGTTTGAATCTCAACTACCACTTACTAGCTATATAGTCATTCACTACGTACTGTTTTCAAGCCCATTTCCCCCATCTGTAAATAGGAAGATTTTGATCTCATAACATCACTGTGGATTTAAATAAGATCACATCTGTAAAGTATGTACAGTAGGCAAAGTGGCTCCTGATTCTGAGACAAAGTTAATGCTCAGAAGTTGCTGTCATTGGTCCCTTTGACAACTGTCTCCGGGTCAGTCTTCTGTCCTTATTCTGCTTGCCAGAATTTATCCTAGAAATGAAATGTAAATTGTTATGGAAATAGCAAATTCTCCAGCTTCCACCTGGAGTCTGCTCAGCTATCACACCCACACTGTTGCCTGGGAGTCTGGTAGGAGTCATACTCTGGCTGTCCCCTGAGCCTCATCTCTGATCCCTGGCAACAAGCCACCCCAACAAGCCAAGGAGTCCACCTCCTCCACAGTCAACCCCAGACCAGACACAGATCCCTCTGAGGTTGGGGCTGAAAGCAAGGCCAGGAATGAAAGCCTCCTGCAGATAGGCACCCAGCCTCTCAGCCCACTGTTACCGCTGACACCTTCTTGGTGATCTTTAGCACACCAAGACTGGCTGACAAAAAAAATGAACAAAACCCAACAACAACAACAAAGGAGGCATTAAGCCAGTGAGGCCACCAGATTCAGACCAGAAAATTCCTATTGCAACTTTTTTACTCCGCTGGATGGGGTGGTGGGGATAGGACCCCACACTCAACCTGGGGGAGGACTCCTAGTAGGGTCCTAAACTCTTCATAAACCCTCTGCCAGCAAAAATTGCATCAATAAATAAATCGAATTCCGCTTAGAGCTGGGTCTAAATCAAATGAGGACAGCTTCTCTGCCAGACTCTTGCTTCCAGCTTCAGGACATCTACTCCCAGCATCACCCCTAACTAGCTCAAGAGGTGAACAGGGGAGAAAAATCACAGGCTGAGACGGAGAAAAGATGCTGCGGCTGGAAGAGGGCCTTCTGGGGCTCCTTCAGAGAAACATACCCTCTTCCCAGGCGGGAGTCCCCCATCGCTGCCCCGAGCCTCAGGGCTCAGGTTCGGGTTTTCCCCGCCCTTGCAGGGCAGGCTCGGCTCCTCCTAGCGCGGAAAGAGGGAGGGCCGGCTCTCCTCCCCATCTCCACCTTCCTGGGACCTGAGCAGCAGAAAGCGGCCACTCCGGGAGTGCGTGCGCAGGGCTTGGAGGGGCCGGAGGCCGCGCGACCCCATGGCCGGGGGCGTGGAACAGCGGCTGGGCAGCCTCACTGTCTTCACCTGCGACGACTTCGAGGGCGACTGGCGCCGAGTCGCCAACGGCGGATTCGGCCAGGTGTTTCAGGCGCGGCACAAGCGTTGGCGGACCGAGTATGCCATCAAATGCTCCCCGTGCCTCCTGCCAGACGCCACCAGGTATCTGCCCGCCCCGCCGCCCCTCTCCTTTTACAGAGGAAAAGCTGAGGGCAGGGAGCTCCCGAGGGAGGGGCCGTCAAGGTTGAGGCTGAGGATTGTCCAGTAACCTGAGCTCCCCAGCCACAGCATTTCTGTTTCTGTGCCTGAAATACAGTCGGCACACCATAAGGGTTTGTGGGATCCACAGAGGTCACAGGTGAGCAGGAACTAACTTCCAAGGGCCTTTGTCCCAGCCAACTTCCCCAACTGGTCCTGCCTTTTTCTTTCCAGCACCGCCTTCCCTCTGGGCGGCAGGGTGGTGATGACTGCTCTTGGTGGCTCTTTGCCACCCTCATACTCACCCCCAAACTCTCAAGGCAAGCAGGGCTGAGGTGGTTGAGAAGCTGTGGCACTTGGCCCAGTGATGTTCACTGACCTATGGGAACCACCATCTCCTTTCCCATGACCATTTGAGGTGGCCCCTTCCTAGGCTGTGCAGGCTGGAGGAGTCTTGGGGGATGGAGACGGCCCAGCCTGCTGGCCTGGGATCCTGTCCAGGCTTCTTGCTGGCTCTCACATAAGTCCTGCTTGAAGGTCAAGCCTGGAATGCTGCAATCTCTGGCACTGTTTTTGCCTCTGACTCATCCTCCACCATCATCATGTGTACCCCTTTCTTACTGTTTTCGACCATCTCTGCCTTCCTTTTGAGATATTCTTCAGTCTCATCCTCACCAGATTTGCTGGTACTGGCTGTGTACTTGCCCCCTGTGCAGCCATGAACGAGACATTTGGGATGTAAAGTCTGAGCATGATAACCATATCCTCCTCACAAGGCTTCTGGGACTTCAACTTGAGAGTCTGGGAAGGAGCATCTCCTACTAGCATCTTATTTGGATGTTTTTTGTCATGTTCTCTGAGGATACTACGCAAGCTCCCAAGACACAGCCTCATGTCCCCCATGCTCAAGCCAGTCCCTTCTCTAATTCCCAGATTGCCACCTGATTCATGAATAAGGGCAAAGTGAGATAGCCTCAGACTCATTCACCTTCCTCCCTCAACATTCTCCTTTTGCTTTGGAGTAGAGACAGATTGACAAGACTGTTAAACATTTACAATAACTTCTGCCACTTTCCCTTCCTAAGTCCTGGGGACTCCCTGGGTGGAAAGGGCTGAGGGATGTAATGGTAATTAATGCCTGCCATGTGTGGAGTACTATTCTAGGAGTTTTACATGTATTACTTCACTGGATCCTCCTTCCATCTCTTCATTCATTCATCTACTTGACAAATGTTTATTGCCCGTCTACTTTGTGTCAGGCACTGTGCTAGACCCTGAGGTATAACAATAAATGCAACAGATATAACCCTGTTCTCCTGGAGGTTACAGCCTGCTGGGGGGCGGGCGGGGGGGAGACATAATCAGCTAATCCCACATATAAATGTGTGTTACTGTGAAAAGTATTACGAGAAAGGAAAGATTTATGGTTTTACAAGAGCTTATTAATAGAGCTTGACCAAGATCAGAAAAGGTGTTCTTGAGGAAATTACACTTGAGCTGAAATGTGAAAGATGAGTATGAGTTAAGTAGGTCAAAAGGAGAAAACTTTCCTGGAAGAGGCAAGAGAATGTATAAAGGGCTTATGGCAGGAGGGGTATACCAAGTAAAGAATGGAAAAAAGGCTGGTGTAGCAGAATTTTAGAGAGAGGGAGCAATGGAAAACTCTGAGGGGTTCACAACCAGATGAGGGGGGCTGGTGATAGGGAGAAATTGGTTAGAATTGCACTGTGGAGAACAGATGGGAAGGGTAGAGTGAATGCTGGTCCTGTTACTCAGTACTTAGGAGGTAAGAATCCACTCACCTTGGTGCTGGATTGGTTATGAGGGTCATGATGAGGAGGTGAGTGTCGAGGTTAACTTGATGTCTGGCTTGCCCAAATGATCCAGGGTCCACTAGAATATCTATTCCGTGAGAGCAGAGTCTGTATCCGTTTTGTTCACTGCTTTAGTCCTAGTGCCTGGCACATAGGTGGTGCTCAGTAAATATTTGTTGAATGATATTGTTGACAATTAATAAATGGAATATGAAAAGAGGCCCAGATGAAGATCATGAGTTAAGTTTTGTACATGTTGAGAAGAATTGTCAAATAGACTTCAGATTAAAGGACTGAGCTAACGACATTAAAATTTGTGAGTCAATTGTTATATGTAATTGAAGCTAGGGCATGGATAACATTCATGTGAACAAAACAAAGTCTCTAAGCATCAAGTGAACAAAAAAAGTCTCTCCCTTCATGGAGTTTATAATCTAATGAAGAAACATAATAAATAAGTAAGTAGGTAAATAAGTAAGTAAGTAAATAAATAAATATTTTTTTCTATGATGCTTACAACCACCTGATATACTCTTGATTAAAATACCTAAGGAGAGTTGAGTATTCTGATCTTCCAAGAACACATTTGACCTGAAAATATTAATTTGTTGTTCATCTGTGTACGAGTAGATAAGGAATTCCAGAGTTGGAGTAGGGTTACTATTGTACATAGATTCTAAATCCTTACTAATTAGGTATCATTTGTGTAGAGATTGGAAGCACAGGAGGAGCAAGCGATGTGGCTCTTGGGGAGGAGTGTTCTAGGCAGAGAGAACAGAAAGTGCAAAGGTCCTGGGCTAGGAACACACTTGACGTGGTAGAAGAGTGGCAAGAGGCCAACTTGGCAGGAACAGAGTTGGGGAGGGAGTGTTTAGTAGGAGATGAGGTCAGGGAGCTGTGCCCGGGGACAGATCATGTAGGGCTTTGTAGGCCAGATCATGTAGGGCTTTGTAAGAACTTTGGTTTTCACTGTGACACAGGAGACACTGGAGGGTCCTTAACGGAGCAGTGACATGCTCTGACTGACATTTTACAAGTATCACTCTGGCTGCTGGGTTAAGAATAGATGGTGGAGAGGAAGGGAGAGAAGCAGAGAGGCCGATGAGAAAGCTTGGGCCAAGGTGCCAGTGGATAGAGGTATTGAGAAATGGTCAGATTCTTGCTATATTTTAAAGATAGAACTGACAGAATGTGCTGAGGGACAGGCTGTGGGGAGAAGAGGCAGAGAGAATTCAAGGATGACCTCAAGACCTTTGAGGACTAGAAGGGTGGAGTCCCCATTGATTCAGATGAGGAAGGCCGGGGAGAAGCAGGTTTTAGGGGAGAATCAGGAATTCAGCTTTAGACACATCGAGTGTCAAATACCTGAGTGGAGATGCTGAGATTGCCTAGAGATAGAGTATTTAGACTGAGAAGATGGATGGAGAGGGCCTGGATAGAAGCGACAGGATGGAGAGGGCCTGGATAGAAGCGACAGGATAAAAGTCTGCAAAGGACACAGAGAAGAAATGACCCGAAAGAAAGGGAGAGATCCTGGAGAATGCTGGCACATAGCTGCGGTGAGTAAGTATTTTGAGAAAAAAAGGAGTGAGAGATCTGACCCGTAAACTGAGAACTGAAAATTTTTCATAAGCTAGAACAACGTGGGGGTTGTTGGTAACCTTAGCAACAGCTGCTCAGTGAAGTACCGAGACCAGAAACCAGATGAAAGGGGGTGGTGGGAGATGAGGAAAAGAGAGAGACAACAGGCATAGCAAATGTTTCCAAAAAGTCTGGGTGTCAAGTGGAATTATGCAATTACTGTTGGTCCCATTTTACAGTTAGGAAACTGAGGCCCAGAGAAGTTACTTACCCAAGGTCATGCAGAGAAAGAGGTGAAACTGGGATCTGAAATCAGGACAAAACTCCTTCGGATCCCTTTCTTTTTCTTTTTTTCCACTTCATGACAGATGTCTCAGTTCCTGTCAACTCAAAAGGACATGAGGAGACGGATAAAAAATATCGCAGAGGTGGAAGGGAGCTCTCTGGAACAATAGAGAAGGAGAGAAGAGAACCTAGACTAGCCAACCCGCCCAGATGCGAGGGAGAGCAGGTGACTTTTCCTGGAGGCCCGAAGTGTCTGGCTGGCTTCCCAGGGAGGCCCCTGTGAGCACATTTCCAGCAGCCTCTCGCTGCAGTGCCAACACAGCTTTGCAAATACTGTGCTTTTAAAAATGTCATTTCTCCTTAATCTTCATCCCCACAGTCCCCAAACAATCTGTAACAATTTGCATATTTACTGTTCCGTGGGCACATACGGTGAAGAGAGCCAGAGGGTTTGCAAATGCTTATTTTTCAAGGCCTTCCCTTAAGTCTTGACTTTTGTTCAATTCAACAAAGATGTATTGTGCCTCGCATGGTAATGTGCTGTGGGGTGTAACAAGATGAATAATTATAGTTCATCCATAAAGTGGAATACCATGCAACTATTAACAGTCCTTGCTTAAGGAGAAAAACAGTGTAAGGAAGTGCTCAGGCTACACTAAGAGGGAAAAACAGATCATAAAACAGCCCACACTCCCACTCCGTGTGATGGAAAGGGAGGGGAGGAAGGAGTGAACGGGAGGGAGAAAGGGAGACAGATACTTTGGATAAGTATAGTAAAATAATATACTAAAATGTTAACAGAGGTCAGCTCTGGAAGATTAGATTACTGACGATTTAATTTTCTTCTTCATAGCTCTCTGTATTCCCTAGATTTTCTATGAGGTATATGTATTATTTTCATAATCAAATGACAATAAGTGATATTTTAAAACAGAAGCAGGAAGCATAATATCGGTCATCTAGGGCGGAAGTCACCAACCTTTTTGGCACCAAGGACCGGTGCTCCTATGAGAATCTGATGCCTGATGAGGCAGTGATGCTAGCGCTGGGGAGCGGCTGCAAATACAGATGAAGCTTCACTCGCTCCCCTGCCGTTCACCTCATGCTGTGCAGCCCGGTTCCTAGCAGGCCATGAACCAGTACCGGTCCATGGCCAGGGGGTCGGGGACCCCTGCTCTGCCATCTACTGGGAGAGATAAACATATAGACAAGCAGCCAGAAAAAATGGCAGGCTTTTTGTGTCCACTTTATGGAATGGACTTGCTCTTAAACTTGCAAACTTTTTTACCTCCTGTCTCGTTGCTGCTGGCCATCTGGACCCTAATCTGTATGTACATCCTGCTGGGCATCCTTTCATGTCTCTTTCCTCCTCTATGACCTCACAAGCTCCCAAGGCTTCTCTGGGTCTCCACAGCCTGGCATGGAGCCTAGTTAGTGTGTTCTGCTAGTTGCTCTTGTAATTAATGGGTCACCTCCTTCCGCCTCTCACTCTCACCCACCCCTTCCATAGCTCCGATGTGAATTGCCTTATTGAAGAAGCAACCAAAATGGAGAAAATCAAATTTCAGCACATTGTATCCATCTACGGGGTGTGCAAGCAGCCCTTGGGCATTGTGATGGAGTTCATGGCCAATGGCTCCCTGGAGAAGATGCTGCCCACCCACAGCCTCAGCTGGCAGCTCAAGTTCCGCATCATCCATGAGACCAGCCTGGCCATGAACTTCCTCCATAGCATTAAGCCACCTTTGCTCCACCTGGACCTCAAGCCAGGCAACATCCTCCTGGACAGCAACATGCATGTCAAGGTAAAGTCCCTGGTCAACTTCTCTGCCCATTTTTTACTTTGGAGTCTCCCCCAGATGAGCATCATTATCAACCTGCCTCACTGGCCTGTCAAGAGTTTTAAGCAGCTCCCTTCATGGACAAATACCGAAGGCAAGGATCACCTACCTCAAACAGAGGTAGATGAACAATGAAATTTGACTCTCAAAGCTGGGTATCAGGATGCCTGCAATAAGCCTCTTTGAACCTCGGTCTTTCATTTCTAATGCAGGTGGATTAATCCCTACCCCTCCCATCCTTTGCTTCCGTTGAGGATGTGCGTAAATGAAATGATCCCTAAGAAATGTCATGATGGCCATTTTTTCAGTTCCCAAAACATGCCACACTCTTGTTCTGTCCCAGGACTTCTGCATGTTCTGTTCTCACTGCCAGGAACAGTGATCTCCCATACTCTCTTTATCTACTCATCTTTCAGCTCTCGACATAAATATTACCTCCTCAGGGAGGTTTTCCCTGATCCACCTCACAGGCCCCTGTTGTATACCCTTGTACCCCTGTCTCTTTATATCGTTAACCCCAATTATAAGTATACAGTCTCATGTGAAACTTTCGATAGTAACTATACCCCTCATCTGAATAACACTTGGGACAGTAATGGGTGTGGGAGAGTCTCATCCTTTCTATCTTCTGCCTGGTTCTCAGTACCTAGCCTTGTTGGCATTTAGTGAATGGTCAGTTGGTATATGAATGAATCAATGGACAGAAGCCAAGAGCAGATAAATATCTATGGTGTAAATACTTCAGGGCCCGTGGAAGTGGGATGAGCAGAAGTTCACCAAAGACAGTAATTTTATCCTTAGTCCCTCTGGATGAAGGCAACACCCATCAAGTACTTACTATGTGCCAAGCATTATTCTAAGTGCTTTTTGCATATTTACTCTTTTAATAATGCTCATAATAGCGTTATGAGTTAAGTACTCATTATTTCAGTTCTATAGATGAGGAAACTGAGACTCTGAGAGATAAGTAACTTGTCCAAGGTCAAGAGTTAGGAGAGAGCCCATGCTCTTAACCGCTACCCTGTACTAGAAAGGGGTGGGAAACCAAGGCAGTTTTCTGGAGGCAAGACTCTGTTGCCCCTGTCCCCGCCTCTCGCTTCCTCCCAGATTTCAGACTTTGGCCTTTCCAAGTGGATGGAACAGTCAACCCGGATGCAATACATCGAGAGGTCGGCTCTGCGGGGCACCCTCAGCTACATCCCCCCTGAGATGTTCCTGGAGAGTAACAAGGCCCCAGGACCCAAATATGATGTGTATAGGTGAGAGGGAGGCAGGCTGGGTTCCGTCTGTCCCCATACCTGGGAGGTAGCTTGTTGTCACCACCCTGCCTGGACCCCATGGCTCAAAGGACAGGGATGAGGTCTGGCCCCTCCCTGCCCCCATGGGAGGGGGAGGTATAGAGGACCCTCTGGCTGGAGAGGCTTTGCCTGAGATTGTGTAGTCCATGGGGTCCCCCTGACCGGGTTACCAAGAAAGTCACTCAGGGAGCACTTTCCCCTGTCTGCAGCTTCGGGATTGTCATCTGGGAGATCCTCACACAGAAGAAACCATATTCAGGTAGCAGACAGTGGTGGGACCCTCAGATGGGGTCCTGAAAGGGGCTGTGGGAAAGCTAAGGGCTCATAGGGGCAGGACAAGTGGCAGGTTTGTCTTCTCTTCAGGGGTTCCCATCCACATCCACACCCTCCTCCCTTTCTCCCCCTGCTTTCTGGAGCTCGCTTTACAGTAAAAGGCAGGGCAGATGTCAGCCCAGACTTTCTGGCTCTAACTCCTCTGCTTTCAATGAGCTATTTTCTGTGTCTCCCTTGCTCGCCCCTGCCACTGAGAATGCCAGGTGCATGGACTGTCAGAAAACTGGGACAACCCAACAAAGTTGAAAGTCATGTGCATAACAAGGCCCATTGGTCAGCCCTGCTATCTTTGGACAGCAAAGGCCTGCAGGGTGGGGTCCTATCTGGTCTTGCCCTCGGAGGCAGCTGGAACTGGGCCAGAGACTCAGTTGCTCAAATTAGAACCTCAGGAGAGCCTGCAATTTAGCTGTTCGTTCACTATGCATTTATGGAGCCCCCGCACTGGATCCTCAGAGCCACACCTCCTGGCCAGCCCCTCTGCCCTCCTCCCCCGACACAGCCTGCTCTTCCTCTCACAGGCCTCAACATGATGGCCATCATCATCCGAGTGGGTACAGGCATGAGGCCCTCCCTGCAGTCTGTCTCTGATGAGTGGCCAGGCGAAGCCCAGCAGATGGTGGACCTGATGAGGCGCTGTTGGGACCAGGACCCCAATAAAAGGCCCTGCTTTCCAGGTTCTCATCCAACCTGACCTGCCCAGGGACCAAGGAGCAGAGTGGGGCCCGGGTGTGAAGCGGGCAGGAGAGAAGATGGCAGAAACCCTAGCCACTCCTGAGGGCTCTGCAGAGAGAAGCCCTCATGGCACTGGGGCAGGATCTGCGCCACTGTGTTGGCAGGGACAGCTGAGGACTGTGGTGGTCTGGATTCTGGAGGCCGATGTGCGCCCCTGTGGGAGGGGAGCAGGAGCCCTCGTTGTCGGAAGGCAGCTGGGCCCGGCTCTGCTGCTTCTGAGCTCTCAGTTACTGCATTGCCCTCGCTTGTGAAAAGGTCTCAGTCTGAGATCACAGGCACGGATGGACCTTGGGGGTACACATTCTTTTAGGGACTGTGAATACATGTATAGTATAAGTGTGAGCATCTTAGAGATCACCTAGTCTTTCCTCTCATTTTTATGGAGCGGGACTGACCTTCGGAGGCTCAGTGACTTGCCAAATGTGGTCCTGCTTAGCCAAGGCTGGGACCTACCTTTCCTGCCTCCTGGTGCACATGTATGGATGTGCGTGAGCCCTGGAATAGACTTTGGGGTAGGGGGACACAAGAAATGTAGGATACCTAAAATGGGGAAGAGGCCAGCCTGTTGCTTCTTTTCCCCTCTCTCTCCTTCATGGAGCAGACATCACAATCGAGACAGACATGCTGCTGTCCCTGCTCCAGAGTCCTGTGGCAGACCCTGAAAGTGAAGCCGTGGCCAGGAAGGTGTCCTACAAGCCATCCCTGCACCGGCCTCAGGAGGTGAGTGCAGCGCTGGGCATGGTCTCCGGCAGGCAGTGGGGATGCGTGCATAGGTGTGGCCTTCACAAGGCCATCTGGCTGAGGGGGCAAGAGAGAACTGAAAGCCAGCCCACACTCTGCTGGCCAAGGTAGCCCCGCTGGTGGCATCTTTTCTTAATTTTCACAAAAGTGCCCTAAGGGCTAGTGGTGGCTGTGGCTAGGCCCCTAAGAAGGACATGCCTTCTCATAAATATGTGGGATGAAGCAGAGCTCCATCTTGCAAAGGGAGACCTTAGCTTTTCCAGGCTTTCAAACCGGGGGCATCAGCGCCATCATCCTGCTGTCCTGTGAGAACCAGCCATGGGTTAGTGTGGGGCTCCCAGCTGAATTCACAGAGCCATCCCCTGCTTTCCATGTGGCCCAAGGGGAAGTCAAGGCCTTGGGCCATCTCTTTCTGGCAGTCTTCTCTGCTCAGCATTTTTCTCTAGACATAGCTGGTGGTAGGGATGGCACAGGAGAGGGTGTTCGAGGACAGGGTGGGATATGAGTCCTAACACGGATGGAAAGTACTGGAGAAAGGGAAGAAGTGGAGGACGGCACGGACCAGAACTGCCCCACTGGTTCACCTCCGCGTCTTCTGGTTCTCCATCCCTAGGTCAGTGACAAGGTCAACCAGGAGCTAACAGACAGCGGTGAGTCCAGAGTGCCACAGTTGGAACCAGATAGTCACAGCGGAGAAGGAAGTATAATCAAACCACACCCTTTCCCCGGACCCCCCAACCCACCTCCTCAGACCTGTCACAATCAGGAGTTGGTGTGTTCCTTTGCTGGCACCCGGCTTCATGTTCCAGAGATGCTCATGGTCTTCTGCTTCCTCTTCATGTCTATGCTCCTTTAAGGCCAGTCCCCTCCCTTTCTTGCCCAGGAGGTAGAGCATTGGTTTATACCTGACCACACATCAGAATTACTTGTGAAATGAAAAAAAAATACTGATGCAGGGCCCACCCTAGACTAATTAAATCAGAATCTCTGGGGTTTTGGCCTAGCAGTGATTTTTGTGGTTTATTTATTTGTTTGTTTTAGCAATCGTTGCTTTTAACTCTAATAAGCCACTGGGTAGAGCAGGAGGAAGTGGGTCCTAATGGCCTCAGGAGGATTCAGGTCATTAGAGCTCTTCCACAAATTTATTTTCAGCTTACTTTCACTTACTTCGTGCCAAATACTCCTCTGAAAGTTCCTACCTGCATGATTTGTCCTCTCAGTGGTACAGTGAGGTGGGCATTGTTTGTGTCCCCTTTACGGATTGGGACCTGGAGGCTCAAGAGACAGAGTTGGCTAAAGTCACGTGATGCTAAGGGATGGGTCAGGATTTGAACCAAGGTCTCTTTCTGCCTCATCCTTATGGAAAGAATGGCCAGATTCAGTTCTCTGGGACAGGGTAGCCTGCCTAGAGATCTGGGATTATCAGGAAAGACACTTCTATAGTTTCTGTTCCTGGATGGTACTTATAGGATGTAGAGGGATGGCTGACACAACCTCTAGATGGGTCAGAGGTCCTTTTTTCAACCCCATCTCTCTCCCAGCAGACTCAGGAGACTACTTGAAGCGGGTTCTGCAGCTCTCAGACAGTGAGAGCCTGGTCCCAAGCGATGAGGAGCTGCATGTCTACGAGAACAAGGTCACTCCCCTTCACTTCCTGGTGGCACAGGGCAGCGTGGAGCAGGTGAGGTTGCTGCTGGCCCATGAGGTCGATGTGGACTGCCAAACAGCCTGTGGCTACACGCCCCTCCTCATTGCCGCCCAGGACCAGCAGCCCGACCTCTGTGCCCTGCTTCTGGAGCACGGCGCTGACGCCAACCTGGCAGACGAGGACGGCTGGGCCCCACTGCACTTTGCAGCCCAAAATGGGGACGACCGCACCGCCCGCCTGCTCCTGGACCATGGGGCCCTCGTGGATGCCCAGGAGCACGAGGCATGGACCCCACTCCACCTGGCTGCACAGAACAACTTTGAGAATGTGGCACGGCTTCTGGTCTCCCGTCAAGCTGACCCCAACCTGCGTGAGGCCGAAGGCAAGACCCCTCTCCATGTGGCCGCCTATTTTGGCCATGTCAGCTTAGTCAAGCTGCTGATAGGCCAGGGGGCAGAGTTAGATGCTCAGCAGAGAAACCTGAGGACACCCCTGCACCTGGCGGTGGAGCGAGGCAAAGTGAGGGCCATCCAACACCTGCTGAAAAGTGGGGCAGCTCCCGATGCCCTTGACCAGAATGGCTACAGCCCTCTGCACACCGCAGCTGCCTGGGGCAGATATCTTATCTGCAAGATGCTGCTCAGGTATGGGGCTAGCCTTGAGCTGCCGACCCAGCAGGGTTGGACACCGCTGCATCTAGCAGCCTACAAGGGCCACCTGGAGATCATCCGCCTGCTGGCTGAGAGCCACGCAGACTTAGGGGCTCCTGGAGGCAAGAACTGGACCCCTCTGCACCTGGCTGCCCGCCATGGGGAGGAGGTGGTGGTGGCAGCACTTCTGCAATGTGGAGCTGACCCCAATGCTGCAGAGCAGTCAGGCTGGACACCCCTCCACTTAGCGGTCCAGAGGGGTGCCTTCCTGAGCGTCATCAATCTCTTGGAGCACCGTGCAGATGTCCATGTCCGCAACAAGGTGGGCTGGACACCTGCCCACCTGGCAGCCCTCAAGGGCAACATGGCCATCCTCAAAGTGCTGGTCAAAGCAGGTGCCCAGCTGGATATCCAGGATGGAATGGGCTGTACACCCCTGCAGCTGGCCCTCCGGAGCCAAAAGGAGAGCATTGTCACCTTCCTAGAGGGCAAGGAGACTTCACTGACCATTCTGGGCAGTACTGAGCCTGGAGACCAGACAGAAGTGTAGACAGCCTAGGGTCTCTATACCGTAAGGAAGAGGGGTTGGTGGAAGTGAAGCTGAGCTTCTGGCAGGGCCCCTTTTCTATACCTGCCACCCGCCCCTCCAACCTTGAGAGGAAACAGGAACCTGGTCCTTTGGGTGATGGAGGGATGGGGAGAGGTACACTGAAGTAGCTGGGGAAAGCCCCTTGGAGAGCTCCTTTGAGCACCTCTTCCTGTGTCTCTGGCAGACCCCTGGCCTCCTCCTCCCCCTATACCTGGACTCAGGCTCCAAAGTAAATTGTCTCTTCATTCTCGAGACTTCTGCCACCTTTTGCCACTTGCCCTTGGGCTCACAGGGGCCCTCACATCTTAGGAACCCTCTCTGAAGACAGAGGAAGGCATAAAAGAGACAGAAGTGCTCCCTCCCAGTTCAGGTCTATGTGACTTGGCCCCTTACCTGGTTAAGGCCAGGAGATCAGACATCCATGCTTTGTACAAAGGACAGGAGCTAAAAGTCCAGAGGAAATTCTGCTTATCATTGAAAGCCCCAGGCAGCCCCTTGTTGCTACACTGACCACACCTTCCTGGCGGCCCTAGTCCCGGAGCCTGGGTCTGTCACACAGTCTCTTGGAGGTGAAGGAAGGGTGTGCTCCAGCTGCCCATTAGCGATCCTATGTGGGACACTATGTCCCTGGTCTCCCTGCTGCACCCTTCACTGTGTCCAGTTATAGGGCCAGGTTCAAACCCCGAAGTCAATAAAGCTTTCTATCTGTGTCTCCCCTTTAGAGATGGACTAGCCTGTGGAACAAGGTTGCATATAGGGGCCAGTAGTGTTAGTATGGGGGATGTGTGTGTGTGTCTGTGTGTGTGCGCTCACGCGCTGTGTAACGTGTGTGAATTCACACAAAGGGAGGAGGCAGCAGACTGAGGCGGGCAGTAGGAGCGGGTGGTGAGGGTGAGGAAGAGGTTGTCTGGGCTCCGTGTGGAGCTCACAGGGCGAGGCCTGTCCTCTCCAGCAGTGGCTCAGGCCACCCATCGGCTGGCCTGTCCTGGCCTGTCTTGCTGGTTGTACGGCAGGTTGAGACAGGGCTGTGGCTGCTCACACTAATCTTGTGTGACCCGGCCATGGCCCAGCAGCACCTGTTTCCTCTCTGGCTCTGGCAGGGTTGGCAGCCATTGCAAGGGGGTGGACCAGGACTGCAGCTGGGAGCAAGATGGATAACTGCAGCGTCCTATCCTGTTTCTCTCTGCCTTTCCACACTGCTGGAGCGGCCCCTCCGACTCAAAGATGTTTTGTCATTGTCAGAGAAAAGGAATCTTCTGCCCCAACTAATGGCCATCTCCAACTCCCAGCCAGCTGACAGGCCCGCCTTTATGTGTCACTCTCCTGGGTTGGGCATGGGACACCAGTCAGCAGCCTCATATCAGTGTGGGATGAAAGAGGCAGAACAGAGGACACATGTTGCCCCATGTACATGCCGAGTGCATGAGTCCTTTTTAGCAAAGCTGGCAGCCTTGTGTCTCTCGTCCTGTGATCTCTGGACTATGGTGCCAGCCTTGTGGGCCCTGGACACTTCACCTCACCATGTCACAGCCTGTGGCCACCACAGAGAGCTCTGAGAACACCACAGAGAGCTCTGAGAACAGCACTGAGCTGGGTCATGCCCTAGGATAGCAACTATAAATCAAACTTGCATATTATAATCTCCTGGGTGACGTGTGTGTGTGTGTGTGTGTGTGTGTGTGTGTGTGTGTGTGTGTTGGGAAGGAGGGGCTTATTAAATACCAGGCCCTACCCTTGACCAATTAAACAGGCACCTCCAGGGTAGCAACCTGGTGTTAGCTGATGTTAGCTGGAGAGCAGCCAGGGCTGAGAACAACCACCAGGGGGCATGCGGTGGTGTCTCTCCGTGCCCTTCCTTAGCATAGCCCTGGAGACAGTCACTGGCCAGCAACCCTGGGTGGTGGCCTTTTTCATTCCTGGTTGGATGAGTGGAGATGCCTGAGGACTGTGGCACAGCAGACTGTCTCATCCTTCTACTTCCTGTGAGCAGTCTAGCCCATTCTCCTTTTTCTCCCTGAAACTAAGCCTTAGGCAAGACTTATGGTTAAAAATGCTCCTGGGAGTTTTGTCTCTCTCAGAGCATGTTGGAACAGAAGAGGGAAGGGGAGGCGGCACAGTGCTGTTTGCTTTTTGCATCCTGAGGTCTGAGTCTGGCTGCAAGTCTAAGATTCTGCACTAGCCAGAGAAGGAGGGTGGGGTACGTGCCTATAGCCAGGTGAGCTCAGGTCAACCCATGGGAATGGTCAAGAGTGAACCTCAGGGAACACTGCCATCTGGCTTATTCTATTGGAAAGAGTTTGAGGAAAGACCTTGAAGAAAAGAGTTAGGAAAGATAAATGATCCTTTTGCACCGATTGTCCTATAAATGGCAGGGATCCCATGGAGAGGCGGACAGGACTAGCCCCAGGAATCACTTCAACTCTGAGGATCCCAGAGTCCAGGCTGAGATCCTAAGACCCCCTGCTTCCTTCCTTCCTTCCTTCCTTCCTTCCTTCCTTCCTTCCTTCCTTCCTTCCTTCCTTCCTTCCTTCCTTCCTTCAAGAGATCACTGAGGTAGGGATCTCAGGCCCGCTCTGGCCAACGCGGCTCCTTCATTGCCTACCAGCACCTTCTTCTCCCTTTTCAAGCCACCCCTTTCCAGACACAGACCCACGCAGACACACAGCATCCACCTTAAGTCCTCTTTCAACACAGCTGCCTTCTGGCAGTTTCCTGGGGATGTTTAGAATTGGATTTTAGTGAGGCCCTCAAAGTTCCCAAGGAGAGGGTGTCTGGTTAAATTTCAATCACTGTTTAGGGGAGACAGGTAGAGGAGGATAGGAACTCCTCAGTTTCCTACTGGGCACTTCCACTTGAGGGTCCTATTGACTATTTAAACTCAATGTGTCCTAAATCGAGCACTCCCTTCCCCTCCACAAGCCTGCTCCTCACTCTTTCTCCCTCATTTTAGTTGAAGGTACCCATACTCTTAACCTAGAAGTCATTCTAGGACAGCTTGCTCAACAGAACTTTCTGGGAAGACGGAAACTTCCTGTATCTGAAGTCTTCAAGAGGATAGCTGCCAGGTCCATGTGCCACTGAACACTTGAAATGTGGCTGGTGCATCCAAGGAACCCAGATTTTAATTTCAATGAGTTAAATTTAAGCAGCCACATGTGGCTGGTGGGCAGTGCAGTCTATACTCCTCAAGATCCAACTTGCCTGTCTCTGCCCGCGATGCCTTCTCTGACCGCCCGGCTGGAGATGGTCACTCTGTTCCAACACCCACTGCGGTGAGGCTCCTAGAGCACCTGCCTCACTTAGGGTGAGGCTCCTCGATGTCTTCGCTTATTTCTGCATTCCACATAGTTCTCTCCCAGTTCACCCTCCAGGCTTGCTGACCTGCATTATGGCAGCAGAGTAGCAGGGTTGTTACTGTAATATAAGAGACAGAAGGAGCTGGGCTGAGGCAGGGGAGGGAAGCTCCGGGGGCTGGGTAGTGGAAAGACCACAGGCTTTGAAACCAGGCCGACTTGGGTGCAAATCTTGCTGCGTCATCCACTAGTGTGTGACCTCAGGTTGCCGAAACCTTTTTAGCCGTGGCTGCATCATCCCATAGCCGTAATGCTTCTCACTGGCTGGTGGTAATAATTGAATCAGATGCCTTGTGGGTCAAGGAGCAAAGCAGTAGGTAAGTACCCAATACAAAGTTTCCTGCAGTTTCTCCCAAGTCAGAGAAATTTTTCTCTTGGAAGAGGGCACAGATAAGCCAGCCTTTTGGGAGCCTTTTGATGGGATGCTCATAGAAGCCACTGCCTATTTTTCTTTGCTGGCCTATCCAGGGAGGAAGGAGTGGCTCCTGCGGTGCCTCGGTATGGGCTGTGACACTGATACCTCTTGAAACATGCCTAAAGTAGTGTCAGGTCAGCTACAGGGCAGGAGCAAGCCTCACGAGTGGGTTGTGCCCACTGATGTGCAGCTGCGATGACCGTCCACAGATTGGATTACTCCGAGCCCCAAGAGCCAGACAGTGGGATCAGTGTCAGCAAAGCAAGGTGGCTCTGTCTGCATCCACCGGGCGGGGGAGGGGGGAGGGAAGGGTCCAAGGCTGCCCTTAGACCCTACTCTGCCTTCGGACATGCAAAGGCAGTGTAAGTCCTCAGCCTGCACGGAAAGAAGGGCAGGAGGATGAATATAGCAGCTGTGGGGGGCAGGGGGTTGGAGCAGAGGGAGGCCGGGGAGAAGGGTGGGCACCTGAGGTTGGGCGGGGAGCAGGTTAGCCAGGGGCAGGCCCTTGCTGTAGGCTTTCCGGGCTCTGGATCGCAGAGCAGCACCTTCTGTGGGGAGAACTAGACCATGGAACTTGTCTCCTCAGGTAATTTCCTTCCTCTCTTGCCCGCTCCAGCCTTTCTCTGCCCTGATCACAGAGCAGAGCCTGGCCTCCACGGACGATTCCCTCGTGGGGTGAACAAAAAGTGTTTAGAGTTAGGCCTGGTCAGGAAAACCCAGCATATGTGCATGTCAGAGCTTTGTTCCTGCAAAGTCCCCAGCTCCTTTCTATGCCCCAAGTGGTGCCACTTCTCTCCCTTGCTTGACCCCCATCCTTCATTTTACCCACAGCATCTGCCCCGGAGGTGCCAAGGAGGCCGCCTCCTTTGCTCCAGCTTCACATACATTTCCAGGTCTGAGGACAGAAGCCAAGGGTGAAGTTGAAAGAAAGTGCAAGCAAGTACAATGGTCCCGTAGCATTTCCTATGGCCTGGGAGCTGTCACAGCTCCAACCATCAGTAAAAGGCCTCTTCAGATGCCCTCCAGACCGGGCCTTCTGCCCAGCAGTTCTCGTGCTGCTTTATTTGCCAAGCAGTAGAAGTGAGATAGAAGAGGGAAGGGGTAAGCTGTTCTCACCAGATACCCTCTTCTCCCTGCTCCTCAGAACCCCACAAAGCCAGGGTAGGTCTCCCCCTCCAAAGAGGGGTCTGCTCTCTCCCTGCCAGCTTCCTGCTTCCCCAGAACCCCCTCCCCCAGAACCAGAGCCAAGGGCAGCTAGCTGGCAGGAGACACCCAGGCATAGGATGCCCAGACTCTGTCCTCCTATTACTGAAACCCCACTAAAAACAGCACCCCCTGTCCTGTCTCCCACCTCCCCTCGCCTCCAACACACACACATGCTCATTTGCTCTAGCGGCCAAAATAGTTGTCAGGCTATTCACAGGCACACTAAGGGCGGCATCCTAGAAGTCTAGTTCCAAATGTTTTTTCTTTCTCTCTGTCCCTTTTTGAAAATCTCTGACCATATTAGCCTTTTCAAATTTTGCCAGGGCTGGTCAGAAAACAGATGGGATGGATAACATAAGATATGCAGTCAGAAGACCTGGGTTCAAGGCCAGCCCTGCCACCTCTAACCCTCTGTGTTAGAGAGGCTTCTCTTCTATAGCAGGGGGTCAGATGGACTGATCTCCGAGGTTATGAGGAGGATAGGAGATCACATGGGGCAAGGCCCATGATGGCCCTGCAGAGATGGGAGCTAAGCCACAGACACAGCCTGGGTCCTGGGGTGGGAGGGTAAGGGAGGTGGTGGGGCACAGGACTGGGCCATGCATCCCCAGGATAGGGGTAGTGTAGGACGGAATCCCAGATAGGTGGGCACCAGAAATGCCCCTAAGGCAGGCCAGTCCTCACTGTCCCTTGTAGGCAACTGACTGCCCCTGTTCTGAGGCCAGCAGGAAAGCAGGATCGGCAGTCCCTTGTTTCGGGGACTTCTTGCCCTGCCATTCAGGAAGTCCTCTGAGCAGTCTGCTTGACCTCACCAATCCCCTACCTACTTGTTCCAGGCCAAGGCGCTCCAGGGCTGCTGCATCCCACTCGTCGCCGTCATCTGGGTAAATGGTGCCACGGAGCTGGGCAGAGCATGTCTGTGGCGGGGTCATCTCCACACCCAGCCAGGGCTCTGCCATGGGGGATGTGGAGCTTTTACAGCTATCGTGTGATTATTGGATTAATAATCCAATAATTGTCCGTCAAACTGAGAATCAGTGAAGGCAGAGATGGTGTCTACCTTCTTCACCATCTTATTCCCAGCGCTTTGCTCAGGGCCTGGAGCACGATAGTCGCTCAATAAATATTCACTAAGACAATGGCTGGGTGTGTGAAGTAACAGTTTCTCCTGCATTACACGCCTTCTCAATTCCCAGGACACATCCTCAGCCCATGGCCACCTGGGACTCCTCCAGAACCCCCTAGGGGAAGAATAAGGGCCTGAAGCTGTGAAATCTTGTAGTTACATGCAGGACATCTGAGAGGACATATGCAAAGTGCCCAGCTGTGCCTGACCAGAAAGCCTCGCTCCTTAAGTGGTGCTTCCTTGCTGTACTCTGAAAGGGGGTGAGGGGAAGACTCCACATGCTACATAGGTATATGAATGATCCTTTGATTAAAAGGCATTCTACAAGAGAGACAGGGAAAAGGAGAGAAAAGAGAAAATCAGAGGGTGGTAGCCTGCCCAGCCTCCGGCTCCCTCTCTCTGCCTTCCCTGTCAAGGCACAGAGGCCACCGTCAGGCCCTCTTGGGAAAGAGCCAGAGCCTGGGCCGCCCCCTTCCACCTTGTTCCTGGGCCCCGCACCCATTCCTTTGCCCCTGAAGTACTGAGGGGGGAAGAGGGTGGAGCCCAGCCCTCCCCCTGCCCACTCTAGCTGTCAATCTGCTGTCTGGCAGAAAGACTTCAAGCTTCATGACAGCTGTGGGCAACTTTCCCCAGCCCCGCCTCCCGCCCATGCCTGCCCTCTTCCCCTCTTCTCCCTGCCAGAGCCCTTCCCAAACTGCTCTGAGTTCGCCTTCTCTTCCTCCCTCTCTCGCTCCTTTCCTCCTTTCTTCTTTCCCTTCTCTTTTCTTCTCTCTCTTCCTTTGTCATCCCTTCCAATTTCCCACACCTGATCAACCTGTGTGACCTCATAAGATTTCCAACGATGATGTGAGCTTTTAAGCTCCTACCCAGGTCAAGATCTCTCATAGACTGAATGTGGTGTGGTGTGGTGTGGTGTGGTGTGGTGTGGTGTGGTGTGGTGTGGTGTGGTGTGGTGTGGTGTGGTGTGGGTGTGTGTGTGTGTGTGTGTGTGTGTGTGTGTGTGTGTGTGTGTTAGCTATGGCAAGGGTATCAGCAGCTCAGAAGTATCTGGGGTTGCTAGCTCCCTTGAGGGTCTGGTGTCTTCCTCAGAAGGTGATCACTGGGTTATTGACCCTCCGAAACTAGACGAGTGGCCTGTTTTGCCCACCGTCTGGAATCTAGGTGCTCCTGGGGACAGGAGCCTCTCCTGGGGCTCAGGGCTACATTCAGGTTCAGGGAGAAGATCAAAGTCCATAATTAAGTGTTCAGGGCAAGTTAAGTGCTCCAAACTTTGGTGCTAAAAATATTGTATTTAGTATGCAAATTATGCCCTGACATCTCCCCAGAGCCTGAGCCCGTGGGTGCCGGGACCTTGTTTGTCATCACTGCTGTTATTCTCAAGGCAGTAAGAATATTCCTCCTTCACTGGGTTGATTTATATTTCACTTTTAAAGAGCCAAATTTCTGTTGTTGGGTCAGTGCCAAGTCGTGGCCCTAGAAGGCTGGGAGCTGTGACTGTCCCGGAGGCTGAGAGGAGGGTGGACGATCCAGACCACATCCTGCAGGGCCTCCCTGCCTCCCCACCCTGCCCTAGAGGAAGGGGATCCTGAATGGTGCAGAAGACAGGGCAAGGGGCAGACACAGACACAGCATGGCCGGCACCTGTAAGGCCACCTTCTCCATGCAGCCTTCTCTGCCCTGGGAGGCAAGGGCTAAGGACTGGTCCTTCAGAGGTGCCGGGACCTGGAGAGGAGGAGGTGGGAACAGGGACAGCCTGGCTTCCCTCTGGTGGCCCCTGCTGCTCTGGTGATCAGCAGAACCCTGGGTAAGCATGGGATTCCCATTGGAAATGTTCTCCCTTCCTTCTTAGTTGACAGCCGAGGGTCAGGGCCCACCCAATAGCAGAACTGAGAATGGTCAAGGCAGCTCGAGAGGAGGAGACAGAGGATGGGGATGAGGGGAGAAACACATAGGCACGCACGTCTTCTTGGTCCTCCCGGAGCCGCTTCTTTCCTCCTTGCCCCCAAAGTCCTGACCACCCTGATGGGTGTGGCCAGGGTTGCCCCTTTCAGGAGGGTCTGCGGAAGGCCTCTCCAACTCCATCCCCAGCACAGAGGGCTGTGCTGCAGAGGACGAAGGCGGCACTGCGCCCTTCCACCCGCGGGATCTCAGATGCGACTCTTGTCAAAGTTTTATTAGTTTGGAGCGTGTGTAGTGATGTTACAGAGTCTCCCCCAAGCTGCAGCTTCCCCTCCTCCCTCAGGGCAGGGCCAGGCCAAGTGGTACTCAGCAGCCTCTTAGCCACGGGCTCCTCTAAGGCAGAGGCAGTGGAAGGGAAGGGGAAGGGGAAAGAGAAGAGGCAAGAGAAAGAGAAAAGGAAAATGGTTTTGCGGCATAGTGTGGCAGGAGGCAGCCCCCCCCGAGAACCTCGAACACCCCAACCCAGGCCCCAGACATAGTCACAAGCCACATTCCCCACCTGTTTCCAGGCTGGCCTGACATATGCTAAGAGAAGGGGTATATACGAGTCCGTCAGGAGGCAGCAGAGTGGACTTAGGGGTGGGGTTCCTCTCCCCACAGATCCTCCTGAGGCCCCTCCCTCAGGGTGGAGCAGGTCAGGACCCACTGCTATGGGGAGTAAAGGCTCCTGTTGGGCAGGAGAGGGAGCAGAGATATTTGGCTTGGGCTTCCCTGGGGTTCATCCTGTGGTATTTACATGGGTCTCCCCAGACTCAAGTTACCTGGGGCCTTGGCAAGAGCTCTGGCTTCCCTGGTCTGGGCTTTAAGGGCTGTGAACTGTCCATTCCCCACTCCCTGCCCCTGCTCACTCCTCCAGTACAAACCTGTGAAGACCAGGCCAAGCCCAGCAGAGGTCGCAGCCTCTGAGCCCTGACTCTGGCCCCAGCAACCCCAGAGCCCCCAGAAAAAGGTCAGCGAAGGCGATTGCGTCTTTGGTGCCAAGGAGAGGAGGCCTGGAAGTGGGATGGGGGCTCTGTGAGCTGCCCTGAGCCACAGGGTCCAGCCCAAGGGCTGACGCCGTGCCTGACTCTCTACACTACCCTGGCAGAGAGTGTGCGGGCAGTGAGGGGCGTGGTGCCAAGCTAACACTGCAGGGCCCGCCGGGCAAAGGGAAGGCAAAGTCCACCCAGCGCCCTCCTGCCCACGGATCTCAGGGACTGAGGCCGGGCTGGCCTGGGCAGGGAGGCAGGCAGCAGGCTGCTGTGAGGGTGGGCAGCAGGGTCAGCAGTGGAGGATCTTCATGAAGGCCTTGCGGAACTCGATGTTGAAGGTCGTGTAGATGATGGGGTTCACGGCGCTGTTGACATAGCCCAGCCACGTGAAGGCGCTGTACAGGACAGGCGGGATGTTGCAATCACAGTGAATGTTCAGGATGTGCGTGATGAAGAAGGGCAGCCAGCAGATGATGAACACGCCTGGCAGAGAGGGTGGCCGTCAGGCTGGCCCTGGGCCAGGGAGAAGCTGGACTGGGAAGGCACCCGGACTGTGAGCTGCAGACCCTGGCCCAAGCTTTGGAATATACGCTCTCAGCCAGACTGACATCTGTCCCACCCACTCTGCCGAACTCAGAGCTACCAGCTAGGGCAGGACCCTTGGTATGGAGGTATTGTGTGCACGGAGTGGCCCACCGGGGGGTCCCTGGGGATAGAGAGGTGCCCAGGAAGGGCAGGGCCACACAACAGAGAGAGACCCTGAGGACTGGAGCAGAGAGCCTGGCTTGATCCCTGCTCCGTCACTCCCGGCCAAATGATCAATAGTCTGTCCCTTAGCCTGCTGCGACGGTGTGCTCTCATTTGTAAAACGAAGATACTTATACCTGCCCCACTCCCATCACAGGACAGTCGAGAGGTAAAAGGGATGGCAGGTGAGGAGAGTGTCACACACTACTACCCTGGGCACCTCATGGGAGACAGGGTCACATCAGTCCCTCCTGTTCCCAACCACTCATAGCAGTTCAGCTCTTGATTTTTGACTTTTTATCTGGTTTTCCGGGTGACTTTTATTGGAAAGCCTTGCCTTGCTGCCAAGATCAGTCCCCCTCCCGCAGCTCTGTTTTTATTATTCACAAGGTCTTGGTTGAGCTCGAGTGAACTGAATTTCTCAATTCCTCAACAATAGTAATATTAACGAAGACCATAACGACAACGCTCGCCTGCGTGTTTAGCAGTTTATAAAATGCCTTCACCACCATCTATCATTTGGTGACCACAACCACCCTGAGTAGTAGCTTTTACTCCTCTGATGGCACTAAAGACAGAAAGGGACTTGCCCACG
>NW_011888891.1:2225340-2281775 GCF_000151845.1 Pteropus vampyrus | reverse complement strand
GGGGGGGTTCCCTGGCCCTCCCAGGGGATGGGACACCTGCTGCCTGGACCCTGATGCTACTACCACTGGGTAAAGCCAAGGGTCTGCTGTGCTTCTGCATCTCTGGGCTCTACACAGAGGCTGCGCTTAACTGCCGGCCCTGCGGCTGCTCTGCTCCCTCCGCTCCCGGCACCCAGCCTCCAGCCCCTGAACCTGCCTGTGGTAAGGCAGCACATGGAAAGCACGGCAGAGACGTGGATTTCAGAGTCGCCTAAGTTTAGGCTCACTGACTAACTGTTTAGCCTTTGATAAGTTGCCCAACCTCTCTGAGCCTCTGTTTCCTCTTCTGTAAAGTGAAGATCGGTAAGACTTACCTCCCAGGGTTGCTCTTAGGATTTGATGAGAAAATATCAACATGGGAGGTATTTAATTAATGGTAATAGCCATTCTAATTATTTTTATCATGTTATTATAGCCAAGTCCTTTCTCCCAACCATTTTCTTGTGCTAGGGGTGGCTCGCTGTGTCTTGCGGAATCAAGCTGTCTTGCTCCATGCCTGTTGTGAGCTGTGCATGCTGAGTCTGGCCTCAGCTGAGGCAAAGTGGGGATCCCAGGACGTGCTTCTCCCTTCGACCAGCCAACGAGGTCTCTGAGAATCATGGCAGGTGGGTTTCCCTAGGGGCAGAAAGACCTGGCTCTGTATCCCTGGCCTGAACACTTACCACTCTCCGCCTGTTCACTGGGAAACTGCCATTAGACTTCATGATAACGGTGCAGAGTTTCATGTCCTCAGGGTGAGTGCAGCTGCCCTGTGGAGGGAGCCAGCACACTGGTCACAATGGGGAGTAGAGTGGGGACAGGAACCAAGTGTGGGGTAGTCAGGTTGGACATAGGGTCTCAGAGAGGGCAGAGAATAGGAGGGCGGGGGCCTGAGGAGGCAATCACAGCAAAGGAGGTCAGTACTGTGATGAGAATAGGTAGGCAGGACGAGGGCCAAAAGGGCCCTGACTTTTATGGAGCACTTGCTAAGCGTCTGGCATCATGCCAGGCATGCTCACATCCCTCTCACATAGAATCCTCGAGACCACCCTATGAGGTCGGTATTATTATTCCCATTTAGCAAATGAGAAAACTGAGGCTCAGAGAAGTTAAGCAAGTTGTCCAAAGTCACTCAGCAAAAAGTGGCGGTGGTAGGATTTGAACCCGCTGTGTCTAACCCCAAAGCTCTTGTTCTTTCTGCGCCCACATACTGTCTTCCTCAGGGGAAACTAAGCACAGCGGAGAATTCATAAGACATGAGGGGGGTGATGAAAGAAGCGCAGAGGAGGGAAGTAGGAAGGAGGAGGTGTGCGCAGAGGGGAGGACGGAGCGTGTGAGCGGTAAAGGAGACGGGATGGAGGCATCAGTGGGAGGGAAAGGGGGCCAGAGGGGCCAGAGTGAGGAAAAGAAAGGCGAGATGCCCAGAAGGGTGCCATAGTCCGCTGCATTCAGACGAAGATCTCCAAGCAAAGACTCCTCCTCCCAGGTCTTCTCCACCACCGTCCCCACCCCCGACTCCTGGAGATTTGAATCGCTCCCCTGAGGTCCAAGCCTTCCGAACCTGCCCTTCCGCGCTCCTCCGAGCTCCCCCAGCCTGGACCCCCTCCTGCTGTGGTGTCCCAGACTCCCACGGAGCATAGGATGAGTCCCCCTAGTATGGTTAGGTGGGGACACTGGACGGGAGGGGCATCTCAGGACCTTGAGTGGGGCCTTCAGGTTGGCCCTGAAGGCCCGGCTGCTGCGCTTGGTGTTGACCCGCTTTCGGCGCCTCCGGAGGACGATGTAGATCTTGATGTAGACCAGCAGCGTGACGATGAAGGGCACGTAGAAGGAGACTACGGACGAGTAGACCACGAAGGCGGGGTTGGCGATGATGCATTCGCTCTGCTCTGGAGGAGAGAGAGCCCCAGGCGGGCAAGTCAGCACCATGCTGTGGAGGCTTTATCTCCTTCATAGGATGAGGAGTAAGGTTACAAAGACTATACCAGATGTCTAAGTTTGCCTGGAAATGTTAAATGCAAATAAATGCACGGCATAAATCAGAGTGTTAAAAACACAACTGTGAGCGAAAAGCTAAGCTATGATTGACTGCTCTCAAGTTTTTCCATTAATGTTTCCTTGTTACTTTGTTGTTAGTTCTGTCTTTCGATGAGCATGTAAGTGGAGCCAGGTGTTTGGAAAAAATGCACAAAGAAAATTGTTTTAAGAGAATAAGCCATTATTTTAGCCTTTCCTATGTATTGGGGCGAGGTCTGCCACCCTTTAGTTTTAGGAACAAGATCACTGGGTCCTGTTTGCTGAACTCACTTGTGCTCCACTGTGTTTTCAAGCTCCTTTCCTGGTCTAACAGATGTCTGTCCTCTATCTCGGGACTCTACCCTTCCAGGTTAATCGGAGCATATTTAGGACTTAGAGTCCTAAATATGGAGTTAGATTGTGGACCACACACTTCCACAGTTGCACTGGTCCTGTAATGGTCTCCAGAAGTGACCTGCACTGCTCTCGCCTCCTCGATGGCAGTTGCGGATGGCATCTGCTCTGTCTAAGATTGCCTGGCACTGGACAGTCCTCAGTGCAATAGCCTTCTACTTCTTTCTACCTTTTCTGCCCCAGGTGGCTGAGACCTGGCCTGGGCTCGGCCGGCCGTAGGGTTGCAATCTCATTACACAAATAGCATCGTCAGAGATGACAGAGGCCCAGTATCCTCTCCCCATGTGTGCGTACATATGCACACATATGCAGTTTGTGAGACTGTCTGGTCTGCTTCACTCTAATAAACAAAATCGAAAATGGCCAGACATCCTCCTAAATCATTATCCCCACTCCTCATCCAACTCCATTGCGCCCCAGGGCATTGGTCCTCTCTGACCCAGCCAGGTACAACAAGGAGTCCGACTTAGCCCAGGAGACCCAGCCTGGCCTCAGTCAGGGGTGGCGAACAGGCCCCCAGTGTCCCCACATCACCTCAGCACCAGGGGCTCAGCCCCCTCAGGGTCCTGCACAAAGGCCAGCTGAGCTCCCGCAGATGGAGGCAGAGCTCACCTGTGTGGTTGAGTCCAAAGAGCAGGGGGCAGGAGATGGTGAAGGACAGGACCCAGACGATGGCGATCATAACAGTGACTCGGCGCTTGGAGCTGTACCGTGTGTTGTAGAGCATGGGCATGGCCACAGCTGTGTACCTGCAAGGGCACAAGGCGGAGGGACCCCTCACTCCACGACATGTACACACAAGAGGTACCCCTCTCCTTGGGGATGGACAGTTGGTCCACCTCCATGAAGCCCGCCGACCCCTGACTCAGACAGTGAAGACAGTTGGTACTTCCCAATTAACTGCTTAATGACCAACTGGCTACTATTTAATCCTGGACCATGTCTATTACTCCAGTCTCCCTTCTTGGATTCTAGGCTTTGTAAGGGGCCAGTGCTTGGGTGTTTGTGCCTTTGAAATTGTACCCACTAAACCTGTGCTGGGCTCATAGAAGACGGGAGTGTTTGTTAATGGGTCGGTAGCCAGGCCCCTCAGAGCAAGGGTTAAGCCCCATTCAGCAGAAAATAAAAGCAATGGTAATTGTGTACAATCCTTCATGTTTCTCTACCCGGCACTTCTCATACATTTGCTCGTCTCATCTTCTAAGAAACCTGCAAGGGGTGTAGGGCCAGGGCCTACCGTGTGTACAAATTAGTGAAAGTGTCCAAGGATATTGATTAGCAAGGAGAACTCAGCCTGAGACCCCTTGGCCATGTGCCCTGTGCTGGACATAAAATGCATAGTCAGACACTATAGCTTCATGTGGGTAAATGTCATCATCCTTGGCTTCAAGACAACAAAACTAGGGTTCCCAGAACTTCCATAATCTACCCAAGGTCACCTAAATAGAATATGATAGAGCTAAGGCTTCGGTCAAAATCAGGTGCATTCTCCTCTATATTAGTCACCGTCTGGATATTCTTGGTAACATCACTGTCCGTAAGATGGTACTCTCCCAGGCAGCACATATGAACCCACACATGTGCACATGCATACACATACACACACATACACACATGCACACAAAAACACATGGACTCGCGGGCACACAGCCAGCCACAAAGCAGCACAGGCAGAGCCTGACATGGAAGGAGAAGTAGGGCAGCCCGAGAGATGAATGGCCTGGGTCACCTATCCCGCCCTGGCTGAGCTCACCTGTCGATGCTGATGGCACACAGGTTCAGGATGCTTGCTGTGCACATCATGACGTCCAGAGTGACGAAGATGTCACAGTGAATCCTGCTGAATTTCCACTCACCCACCACCTGGGGACAAAGCAACGTAATAGGCGGACATCAGAGGGAGAGATTAGCTTTGGTCTCGTAACTCATCTCTCCTGGGGCAGATCAGGCCACGGGCTCAGATGGCAGCCATGGGGGTCTTGTGGGTCTCTGGCTGGGGTCTGGGGGAGAAGAGAGGTAGCAATGGGGAGGCACGCCCATGGGTACCTGAGGCCCTTGCCCCTGACCCTGTCTCCTCCTAGGGATACATACGGCCACTTTGTGCCAAGAACTGTGCAAGAATAAAGATGACCAACATACTGAGTGCCTCAACTTTGAACTTTCATCCGTAAGGCATTTCTGTGATCACCTTGCGACCCGCATTTACCAATGAGGAAACTGAGCCTTAGAGGAGTGCAGTGACTTGCCCAAGGCCTTTCAGCTCAGCTTCTGGTCCTGCCCTGGTCCAGGTTTCTGGGGGAGCCAAGCAGCTCCTTCAGAACCCAGCATGGTGTGTGGCACAGGGTCGGGGCCCAATAAGCATCTGTTAAGAACAATGGTGAAGACAATGACCCTATGAAATAAGAAGGACATGTGGTATACCTTGGTATACCTGGAGAATGAAGGAGGGAAATTCTGGGCTAGGGCTTAGGAACACCCAGAATGGGGAGGGAGCTGTGATGATACAGCCCTGGTATGACAAGACATGAGGAGTCCAGTTTCTGGCAGGAGCATTTTACAACCCTCCCCTCCATCACACACACTCATACATATCCCTTTATATACACACACACAGTCCCATGCCCCCAGTGCACACCCACACCCCACACCTCCCATTTACACACAGACACACGCATTCGTACAGCAGGCTGGCCCTGGCAAACTTCGGAAGTTCGGAGCAGCCCCACCCCTGAGCACAGAGTCAGGACAGCAAGAGACACCTTGGTCTCCACCAATAGGAGAGAAAAGGAGCAGGAAAGCCCCCTGTCACCAAGGGCAAGCAGCAGGCCTAATGATAACATTGTTCATTCTCAGCGCTGCCCTTTTTTCTGCTCCCAGGCATAAAACCAAACGTTGGCATTTAAGCTCAGTGACGGGCACTGCAGCTGCTGTTGTCAAGTGTAGAGGAAATGGCAGCTTCTCCTGGAAGACAGGAAGCTTCTCGTGTGGCACTGCCTTCTCTGGCTCTCATGGGGGGCCTGGACCAGAGCCCCTCCCATGTCACAGCAGAGGGCTCCCTGTGCCTTAGTGCGGCCCTGACCAGGTGGGCAAGAGCTGGATGTTCTGTGAGGGTGAGGGGGATGGGGAGGGGGATGGAAGGGCTTCCCTGGCGTAACCGGAGTCTACTTTTGGGCACCACTGAGCAGGGCCCCAGGCCCGCTCCACTCCCTACCTTGAAGTCCCTCCTAGGCGAGTATTTCAGAGCTGCCTTCATGTCCCTGGGGATCTAGATCTGAGACACTAGGCTGCTCTTCTCCATCTTTCTCTCTTGCTTTCCTTCTTTCCCACACTTAGTATGTATTGGGCTCTGTCCTAGACCCCAGGGTGCAGTGGCGAGCAGGACTGGCAAGGGAGCTTCAATCCCTTCCCCCAAAGGTCTTTCTGGAGCCAGAAGAAGGGTGGGCTTCCCTCCATGGCCCCGGGAGCTGATCTAGAACACAGTCAGGGCCAGGTGACTCGGAGACTCAATAAAATGTGTTGGCAGCCACTCTTTCTAGAACACCTACTGTGGGCATGTACTTTATCTCATTCATTGTTCTTCAAGCTTGTGCGAGAGGGGTTGCTTATCTGTCATGGAGGAGGGAACTAAGGCTCAGAGAGTTCATCCAGGTAGGCGGCAGCAGGGCTAGAATCTGAAGCAAGTTCTTGGGTAGAACAGCCTGTGCTCTCATCTAAGCTGTCTCGGGAAGGACCATCAAGCTTGTCAAAAAGATAATTATGTAAAAGGTACTAAATAAACAGAAAGTGTGAAAGGAGAGATTATAATTGCAAAGGTGGACAGACTTGGGCTCAGAGAGGAAAATGGACTTGCCAAGATCACTGCAGTTTAGTAGCAGAGGAAGGACTGGACACCAGGTTTTCTCTGCACTTTTGGACACCATTCGTTGACATTATTGCTCACGTGAAACTGAGACCTACAGTATGGGCCTTGAGCTGGCTCGGCTAAATCCTAACAATAACTAGCATGTATTAAGCATTTACTGTCAGACGCTGTTTCAAACACTTCACATTCATATCTATGGAATGTGACAGCAAACCTCTGAGGCTAATGACATGGCTGCCACACCTCGAAACCTCCACCCGGCTTTACCCTCCCTGCTCAGTAGCTTTGCGCACTTTATTTTCTCTGCCTGGAGTGCAAGTACCTTGCTCCCTCCCCTGGATAATTCTTCTAAAAGTATCACTTCTTCCTGCAAGGCTTCCTGGTTCCCACATGCCAAGTTACATACTCCTCCCCATGGTGTTCCCACATCCCCCGTGGGGACGGCTCCATTGCCACTTCTATCAGATTGCACTGTAACAGCCCCATCAGTCTCCTCATCAATGGCAGGCTGTGCTTTAGACCTCAAGGAAGGGGCAGGACGTAGAAATGCTCAATACATGTTGAATGTGTGAATAAATAACTCTGTGATCTTAGTCTGTTCGCTTCTCAATCTCATTGGCTCATCTGGAAAATGCACACAGTAAACCCTCCCCTCAAAGAATTACAAAGCCCAAACAGGCCCACAGGTGGCCCTGGCTCTCCTCTCTCAGAAGCTTCTCCAGATGCAAAGTGGTAGAGCCAGGAAATGAGCCCAGTCCTCCCACTCCAAAACCAGGGTGCTTTCCATATACTGAGCAAAAAAAAAAATAACACACATCTAGTCCCACACTAGACAGATGCTGACATGGCAGGCTCTCAGAGGCATTTAACATCGCTGGCCATGGAACAGGATGGAAAATTCTGGACAACGAGTGTCTCTTGGAGAGGGTACAGTATGTGGTTGTGAGGATACTCGGACAGCATGGTGTGAAAGGGTAAGACTCCACTTAGGACATTCTCTAGGGACAATAAATAGCTGAGACAATATACTGAAAGTAAGTTCTTCTTTTGGTGGGAGAGTTTGAGCATTGCCCTCAGAGTTGCCATTCTCTGCCCTGTCCCCTAAAACACTAAACTTTCCCTTTAAAATAATGGTGAACAGGTATGTTTAAAATATTTGTTTGAAAGACATGCAGATTGCTAGGAGCCCCAGGACAGCCCGTGTACCAGATCTGGCCTTCCCCTGGAGTGTCATGGTCGGGTGGAAGGTCTGGAAGAACCCATGCCCAGAGCCCTGGGCAGAACACACCTCACTCTGGGAAGAAGGTGCCTCTTTGCCTGGTTTGGAGAGGGTCCTCTCCCTGTGGAGAGGTGCTGGATATCATGGTAATCCTAATCTTCAAGACCATTGTCATGGCTGACTTTTATATAGTGCTTATTGTGTACCCAGAGCCATTCGAAGCACTTTTCATACATTAATTCATTTGATTCTCAAACAATGCTACAAGATAGATACTATTATTATCTTTATTATACAGATAAGGAAACTGAGGCACAGAGAGAGTGTTTGCTCTGCCATTCACCCCTCATTTGTCCCTGATGATCTGAGCCCTCCGGCCTTCCCTTGAAAGTGAGCAGGAGGCGGGCAGGCTTAAGAATTAAGAAGGAGCTCCTGGGGAGAGGGCCTGAGACAGGATGTGGGACGGACAGAGTCTATGGGCCCTCATAAACATGAGAGTCGTGGAGAAATTGGACCCCCGGCCTGTGGCGCCTGTATGTGTTTATGTTCTTTTGTATCTATTGTTGCTTTCCTTTTGGTTCTTCCTGAACATTTCGTCAGGTCATTTTGAAAGCTCCAGCCTGTTTAGGCCGTGCTAAAGGAAACCAAGGGAGTGATGGCCCAGAGCTCCCTGTGGACTAGCGTGGTGCTGACAACAGGAAGCACAGGCTGCCCCTTGGGACATGGAGACAGGGAGTAGTGCCACTTTTGACCAGTCTGCCCTCCCCGCCTCAGCTTCTTCTCCTAGATGTCTCCTCTGTTCAAACCTACAAAGCATTCATGTTTTCTTTTAAAAGAAGTATTGTCTCCATGGCACAGGTAAATTCTTCTCACCCAGGGCAAGAAGGTAATGGTTCTGTGATCTTAGCGACCCGGCATTGGGTCTTTCCTGAATGCCCGGTCAGCTTCCCATGCACCCAGACTCCGCCCCAGAATGCTGGGCAAAGAAAGGGGCAGAATCCAGCCTGTGCCCACCCACATCTCCTCGACCCTCCCACATCTGTCTGCCAGCTCTGAAAATCATCTGCCTGGAGACGAGTCCACTTAGGGATTTCTCCGTCAGAAGCTTCTCCCTTTGCTAAGTGGTCTCGGTGAAGACAGGCAACTTCTCAAAGCTTCTTTTTCCTCTTCTGTAAAGTGAGGATTAGCATGAGTAATTGCTGAATCTATGTCTGCAACATGCCTGGCATGGTGCCTGGACCATAGCAGGGGCTGCCTACTTACTACTCTGAGGCACAGAGCTGGGCTCTGTCCTGGGCCAGGCAACGGTGACTATATAGACCTTCCTGAGGGAAGGACCACAGCACAGTTCACAGAGGCTGCTACTTGGAGGTCCCAGACACAAGCGCTAGAACAAACTGCGGAAGAAGGAAGGGAGAAAGAGAGCACAGAGCAACAGTCCCCATTTTTGAAGTAGGGAGAGAGGAACACCAAGTTTGGGCCTGGAGGCAGGCACATTTCCCGTCGTTGGGGGTCCTCATCAATTATTCCCATTTCCAGCAGGACCTAATGAATGAACTCTGAGTCCAGACAGAGTCCCAGCTTGAACCTGCCAGCTATGTGATGCTGGAGATGTCACCTAGCTACTGTGAAGTAGATGGTAGCGCCAGTCTCTCAAAGCTGCTGTGAGGGCACTATGGGAAAATGCTGTGTATAATGGACTTAACGCGAGGCCCAGCACTTAGTAAGCACTCTAAAACTGGCAGCTGAGATTGTTAAAGAGACAATCTGCCCATTTTGTAAGGAGAAAAACTGAGCCCAGAGCGGAGGCAGAGAGCACCCAAAAGAGCACTGGCAGCTTGTTGGTAGAAACCAGTGAGGAGCCCGGACTTCAGCACAGTGTCCTCTCAGAGAAGCTGTGAGAGCAAGGTGGGGCCCAGACCTACCTCCAGATAGACAACCCACGGCATGACGAGCGTGGCTACGAGGAGGTCAGCCACGGCGAGGCTGACGATCAGGTAGTTGGTGGTGGTCTGCAGCGCCTTCTCACGGGACACGGCCATGCACACCAGCACGTTGCCAAAGACGATGATGAAGATGAGCAGTGTGAGCAGCATGGCGTAGTAGTTGTAGTGAGGCCTGTCGGCCTTTCCTTCGGACCCGTTGAAGGGCCGGCTCCAGTTCTGGCTCTCCAGATCATCATCATACCAGGACAGGTTCAGTGGATCCATTGGGGCAGTGGGGCCACAGGGTGGCCAGGCTCTGGCCGTGAGAAATGGACACAGGGAGTGAGCAGAGGACCTTCCAGAGCGTGCCGCCTCCCACAGAGGACTCCGGTGCTAAAACTGACCACCGGAAGTTAATAGAGAGAATTCTCCAGCTTTGGGATGTGAAGTTTCATATCTGACAATTTTCTTAAAACTGGAGCCACTGCCACTATTCTGCTAGCAAGATCTTGCTGATGGTAAAATAAATGAGCAAGTATAATTTTTTTAAGTATAATAAAATAAATGAGCTTGAAAAGAACTGATTATTCACTAATTCATTTATTCCACAAACATTTATTAAGCATGTCCCATACACTTAAGTTAGTGAAGAGTTCCAGCTTCTAATGGTAGGAAAAGAAATATGCATTCATTCATTCTTGATTCTATAAATATTTATTGAACATTGTCCTATAGAGTGCTAAAAACATAGGCAGAAACTAAATATTCATGATTCTCCAGTTCACAACCTAAAAGAAACAATAGTTAATTAATCGAGCAATTAAATCTGTGAGCGGTAGGCACTAGGAAATGAAATGGGGGGAGAGACACATAACCTATTTTAAGGATTCACTGAAGGCTTTCCAGAGGAAGCGATGTACAACAGACATCTGAAAGATGTGTAGGAATTATCTAGGAAAAGAGTTGGGAGCCAGGGGAGGGGTCTAGACATAAGAATCAGCATGTGCAAAAGACAGAGCTAGAGAGTATGTGCCATGGAGGGGAGTTAGAAAGAGATTCGGGAGAGCGGAAGCATAGAGGGATTTGGCATGAATTAAAATGGGGAGGCTACAATAGGCGAGATCATAGAGGGCCTTATAAGTCATACCAGGAGTTTAAACTTGACCCTAATGGCGGCAAGAACATGATCACATATGCCTTTGAGAGAGAAGATTCTGACTGCTGTATGGAGAATGGAAGATGAGTCCGAGCGAGGTAGCAGGACACTAGCTGGGAGGCTGTTGGAGGATCCCCAGAAAGAGATGATGAGGTCTGCACATGTGCACTGAGAGCCCTGAGGAAGGGGCATCTCGTGCCAGGGGGAGGAGACATCCTGAAAGAGCCATCATCTGAGATGACATAGGAGGAGGAGTTAGCCAGACAACTGCATGGGGCCAGATGTTCCAGCTAGAGAGAACACAACACAGTCCCAAACAGCAAAGAATTTTATTTGGCTAAAAGTACAGGGCTTGACAGTAAAGCTGGGGAAAATTACACAGGCAGGACATTCATGGGCCAGATCGGGCCTTGTAAGCTTGGGAGTTCTGAAAGTTTGGATGCATAAGATGACTCCACTGGATTGGTGTTTTAGAGTGGTCACTGGCTGCTGCAGCATAGAGAGGACTTTGGATGGAAGTGAGGTTGTGGCTGTAATTCAGGTGCGAGATGGTGAACACCTGAATAAGGGTAGCGGGAACAAGAATGGAGAAAAGTGCTCAGAATCAGTATCTAGCCTGGAATTTGGTCACTGGATAGATGTGGGGTTCGAGTGGGGTTGGGGGCAAGGAGGGAGAGGAGTTGTCGAGGATAATTCTGGATTTCTGCATCAGTTTCTGGGGGGCTGGTGGTGCTGCCCACTGAAAAAAAGGAATGAGGGGCTCAGAAGCAGACTGGAGAGACACTGATGAGCTTGACAGCCTATGTTTTGGTTGTGATTGAAACATAATGTGCATAAAATAAAGTTGGCTTTCCTGCTAACAAAAGTGTTCCTATTTCACACAATGGAATTAAATTTATCAGTATTTCAAGGCACTCCACACAAAGCACCATAAATTCCAGGTGCTATGGTACCCAAATGAATTTGAAATCCACGAATATATGCCATTCTGGGTGAACATGGTACCATGTTCAAATCAGGGTGGAGGGCACAGCAGCCATAATGGGTCAGAGGGGACCCCCGGAGGAAAGTCTGCTCACCTCTATACCCTCATCCCTGTCTGACGCATCTGCTCTGCCAGCTCTCAGCAGAGGAGTATAGATGATATCCAGCCCAGCACCACCATTTTGGAGTGTCCAGGGAAAGCATCATATTGATGCTGTCCTCTGCAAAGCTAGGTGGTCCCTCTTCCCATCTAGAGCACACCGGGGTGACCTGTATGTATATATTGACTAGGCAACAGGGGCAGCTCATGACATTCATTTACCCAATTAGTATCTATTTAGCCTGCTAGGCAGAAAGCACGAAGCCGAGTACTGCCGGGGGCCTGGAGACAGGGAGGCACACTCACTTCCCCCAGCATCCTGACCGTCGCTCTCTGCCCCTCTTCCCACTTCCTTAGCCCCTCTCTGGGTAGGGCTAGTGGCATTTGACTCTGGGCTCCCTGGCTCCACTACTCCATCCATTCACTATGCCTAACCAGATTTCTGTTTCTACAGTACAATCTGGAGCCTGCCTATGATGATAGCTTCGTCTACTTGTAAAAGATTTGATAATTTGCCAAGATTTTTTTTCTTTTCTTTTCTTTTTTTTTTTTTTTTGATATATTATCTCGTTTATCCTCACAGCCACCTCTGAGGCTTATAATTACTATCTCCACTGAAAAATCAGAAAAGTGTCTGGAAAACTTCCTTTCACTTCACTCTGCTTGCCCAGTTCTTACTCATCCTTCACAGCAAGCTTGCTCAGAATCTTCCTGCCCTGGGACCTAACCCAGGTCCTCCTGGCTGGATCTTTTTACTCCCTCCTTGGGGCTCCCACAGCAATGTTTCGTGGTTCTGTTCTGCAAATACTCCATTCGTGTGTCTGTTGTTTTCACTTGAGTGTAAGCATCTCAAGAGTTATATTGCGTCTTGCTCATGCCTCGTCTTTGTGGAATAAACAAAAGAACATACTATCTTGTTCTTCTCTTCCGTCTCCTAACACTGTGATTTGCAGGCAGTAAGTGTTCAACGGATGTTTGCTGAACTGAATCAAGGGCTCTGTGTGTCCACCTGGGAAGAACCCCTTCCTGACCCACCCCTACACACATTTGAAATTAGCTATTAGCATAGGCCACCAGAATAACGAGTGACAAAAAAGAAATGCAGCCTAAGAGTATCATGGGTGTTACATGTTGGGTCTCCAGAAAGCAGATTCCAAGCAGGAAATTTACCAGAGAATGCTCTCAGGCTCCAAATACTTTCAGGAAAGTGAAAGAAGCAGGACTGGACAGAGAAGTTGAGCTGCTTTATAGCCACACCAAAGGCCTCATGTGACCCCCTCAAATAGTCTTGCAGAGTTGCCTGAATTAGGCCAATAGGGTCGGGCTTTTGCCACCTCTCACACGTCCTAGGTTGTGGGCCATCCTAGGGAGAGGGCGTGGCCTTAAAGAGCCATCTCTCTCGGCAGTGGGCAATCACCAAAATGATGGACCCAACTGCGGACGGTCAGTTGTCAACATTCCCAGCAGTTGGGGAAGGAGTGCTTCAGCTGCACAGGGTAGCACACTACAACGCACACCACTGTGCCCACTACAGTGGGTGTTCAGAAACCAGAGAGGACATGCACATGGGCATGGCTGGGTGCTCACGGAAGGCTTCCTGGACCAGCAAACTTAAACTGGGACTTTAAATTACAAGTACAGTTTGGATGGCAAATGGGAGAGGCTGCAGGTGAGCATTCATTCTTCTGTGTACTGGCTGCTCTGCAGGGCAAAGGTGAGTCTCTTCACCTAAGGCTGGAAAGGCCTCATATATTTAATTTTCTAATTTAGTATCTAGTCTCAATTGTTTTCATTGCTTTTTGCTGATGATACAAATGTAATATGTTCACATTGTAAAAAGACTGGGAAATCATGGAAAATGCCTAAATGTCTGTAGCCCCTATTAACATCTTGATACAGGGCTGTCTTCCAACCCCCAAAGCCAGCGCCATTCCCTCCCATGTCCTCAGTACCCTTCCTTCTGGGGCCAACGTCTGCCACAGCAGGGGCTGCCTGGCTAGCTCTCACACGATGCCAGCTGAGCAGGAATCTGGACAGCAGCACATCCACTCCCACAGATGTGGTACTCCAGTATTGGAGGTACTACTATCACACAGGGGCTGAAAAAACAGTTTCAAATCCCAACTAGCACTGGGGTCTCAGCCAGATTATTTGGCTTTCCTGAGCCTCGATTTTCCTATCCGCAAAATGGGAGTAGCAGTTTTTGTGGTGAGCAGTAACTAAAGTGATACGTGCGTGACCAGCACAGGTAAACCCTCACGGAATGTTAACTTTAAAAACCAGACCAAGTAAAAGAATGCATAGAAAGAAGCAATCAGACAAGCCTGAGACTCAGAGAGGTGAAGTGACAGGCGCTGTGCAAATGAGGGGAAAAGGCTTCTGAGATGTTGCATTTACCTCTTGGAAGGGAGTAAAGGGAAGAAAAGGCAATGACTGTTCCTGAATCATAGTTATAGGGTAAATATGAGTGACTTTGCGATGGGGTAGTATCTGGTCTAGAAGATCCAGCTTGTCCAGACCCCCTGCTTCAGTCAGCTACTGTAATACCAACCATCATATTTCCTAGGATCTAAGATAGAATTAAATGTAAGATGAACCATTTTTTTATGTACCACTAGGAAAGAAAAAAATGACATAAAACCCCAATACAGCTCTAAGGTGAGGTCAATTGTAAAATGCACTCTGATTTCAGAGATGTTAAAATGCCCAAGGCAGGAGAGGACGTGCAAGTTAGAATGGGTGAAATAGTGATCTTCTGGCATTTTTCTACTGGCCTTTTCTCAGGAGGCCTGAGAAATCCCGCCAGCCCCCAGGTTGCCCCTGCTTTTGCTCCAACACCAACCCACCATCCCTTCCTCTTTTCTTTCTGCACCTGGGTTACACAGAGTTCTAAGGGCTCCCCATGAGAAGATGGCATGGGGCAGGGAGTAGGCTCTGGTCTTTCTCACTCCAGGATAATACAGTCAAGTCACTCTTCAACTTCTACACGCCACCTCCATCTTCCTCTTAGGTGGCTTCTTCTTCCTGGTCCCTAATCAATGAGCATTTAGTGAGTGCCAAATACATGCATGGTCACTGCCATTTTTCACATTTATGGGTTTAGCTACTTAGTCCTGTCTCCTGGGAGAAGAATGGATGACCTAACTCTGCTGCTATAGACCCTCCAAAATTCCTGTTTTGAAGCCTTAACCCCACAGTGTGATGGTATTTGGAGGTGGGACATTTGGGAGGTAGTTGTAGATGAGGTCATGAGGGTGGGGCCCTTGTGCTGAAATGAGTACCATTATAAGAAAAGACACAGAAAGCTTGATTTCTCCTTCTCCCCCTGGCATGTGAGCACACAGTGAGAGGCAGCCATTTATCTATAAGCCAGGAGGGTGCCTCTCCAGAGCCTGACCATGCTGGCACCTTGATCTAAGACTTCCGGCCTTCAGAACTGTGAGAACCTAAATGTCTGTTTAAGCCACTCGGTCTATGATATTTTGCGATGACAGCCTGAGCTGACAGAGATAACTGCAGATGCCAGGGCTCACTCAAGCAGGGGCTGTGTCTCCCCCAAGGTACCATCTTCACCTTCCCTGTGCAGAAAAGAGGGCAAAGCCGCTCCCTACTCCACTTTCGTCAGGCAGCGCTCACAGACAAGGTACCAGGCCTACTCTGGGGCCTTGTAGGCTTTTCTCTCTCAGCTGTCCTAGTATGTGAGAAAGAGGAAGGAGCCATTTGTGTGCACAACCTACAAGTCTCAGGCCATCCAATTACCAGAGATCACCTGGTCCTCATCTGCCTCAGTCCTCATTGCTCTACCCCAGCACAGAAGGCAAAGGTCTACTGAAAGATCTTTGGAATCGTCCACTCTGGTGGTCAGCACCCCTCCATCAAGTTCTCTCTAACATCCAGCACACCTCCAACCTGCTGCGATAGTTGCTCTCTCCAGAGCCCATATAGCAGCTTCCCAAGGAGATGTGTGGGGTTATCAGAGCAAGGGGAATGTGGAGCCAGCACTTCCAGCTTCCGCTGATACCATTTTCTGTGCATGCCTTAATTTGAAAGTTTACTGGCTCTCAAGTTAAGGAGCACTATTAGAGCTCAGACAGACACCTGGGTCCTAGCTGGCCCATCAAGCTTGCCCCAGACTGCTGGCCATTGTGCTCAGACCATTCACTGCACTGAGGACTGTGAATAGAGTAGGTAGGGACCTGGGGATAAATGTCATGGCGAGAAAGTGGGCTGTTCTTCCAGTCACACCCAGCAGCTGGCAGGCTCCCCAGTCTGCAAATAGTAATAGCTTCTCACAAGTATGTTGGAAGGAAAAACTCTTAAAGCTCCACAGTTTGAGGCTGATACCCCAAACTGACATTTTCTCTCAGGAAAAACTTGGAGGCTGTGGTTACCCTTGGTCCTAGCCTGTTAGGGTATCCTGAGACCCTGGAGGAGAGCTGACTGGTCCCGGAGGAGAGAGGAGAGAATTCCATTCTCTCTCTGGTTTCAATTCTATCCACCAGCAAAACTCTGGGGCCCAGGGATGGGGGACAGGCTGAGGAACCCTTGGCGCAATATAAACTCTAGCAACATAGTTCTTGTGTGCTGCCTCCTCTGAAAGTTTGGCATTTGAAGGAATCAAATTGTCTAATTAAAATTTAACAATCCCTATCAGGCTCGATGGCAGGTGAGACACTGCTGTCTTAAACACATCATTTTTTCTCTCTTTTCTGAGAATCATTTCAATGAAAAAGGATTGGAGGGGGCATTTTTCATTTGCATTTCAAAAGCAGCTTTGCTGGAGCAATTTGAATTGGATGGGAATTGGGAGTGAGTGAGTAAGGGGCTCCTCCTCAGGCCCCTGCAATTCAAGCTACTACCTGCTCCTTCAAGTCAAAGGTCCAGGCTGTACTTGGGAGTGGGCCCTTCCCCAGCTCCCCCTGCAGCTCCAGGAAGGAAGGGTGAGAGTGGAAGAGGGAAGGGAAGAAACCTAGAAGAGGGAAGGAAGGAGAAGGGGAAAAGTTACATCTAATGCCTCATTTACTAGCCCAGCAAGGCGGCCTCAGCAGGGGGCAGAGGAATCTAGACCTCAGGCTCCCAGAGCCTGAAGGCCAGGTAGCCATCTGCAGAGAGAACCTCCTGGGCCCTCAACCTTGGGGAGGCCCTGGTGGTGAATGGACAGGCACAGACGTGTCTTATCTGCATGGAAAGGCCTCCAAGCCCAAGGGCTGAGGATGGAAGTGATTGTAGGAAAGGGTCTGTGGGGTGGAGGTGGAGGCGTAAGAATAGAGGAGAATGTTGGGTTGGAGAATAGGGGAGACTAAGGAGTGGGGGGATCTGTGTCACCTCCAGGACTCACCCCGTTTTGGCCCTGAACATCTCTTTCAGTGTCCCAGTCCCAGACCTGCAGGGGGGCAGGGTGGTGAGGCTGGGGGTCTGGCCCAAGCACCAGTAGTCATTTTACACATTAGAAACACCGATTTCTCCCGATTAAGGAGAAGGAACTCTCTCCCTCCCCTGTTAAGGCGAGGTCCTGCTCCCAGAAATCCCTTGGCTCCGAGAGTTTAGGGGAATGGCGGGGTACCCTGCTCCCTCCTGGATTCCCTCCATCACTCTGGCCCATCTCCACCCAGAGCCTCAGTACTATTGTAGGGGATAGGTCCAGACTATTTAAAGAGACCTAAGCAAGTGGGGGAACCTGCCCTTCTGTCCCCTGGGAGGGTGGAGTAGACCACACACTGACACCATGCCTCCTTCGTGGCCCCTCCAGGCATGGCAAGCCTCCGTGGTCCAACCTGGAGTTCTGCAGGTCAGCCGCTCGGCAGCAGAGCTGCATCTGTTGTCTGTGGGAAAATTGCCCAGGTTTCCTCAGAAAGTGTAAAACAGCTTGGATGATTCTCACCCATTCATGCTCTCTGGCTGTCTGGCCCCACGCCGCTGGAGCCAGAAAGCAGGGCACAAACTTGATGGCCCTCAGTGGCCCACAACCTAGTCACCTGCTCAAAGCCTTTCCCTCTACTCGCTAGAGTTAAATCTGGCCTTGCCTCCCACCTCACAGGCAAGAGACGCTCATGCAACCTCCTGTCACTAAGCCACAAACCTACCATTCTAGGCACCCCTGTTCCCTCCCCTCGAGTCCCAGTGTCCCAATTCCTGACCAGGCCCAGACCTTCCGCCAGGGCTCAGGATCCAGTCCGGACTGACCTCCCCCTCCTTCTCACCCTTCAGGTCAGCCTCTTCTCCAGGGAAGCCTTCCTGATGCTCTAGCTCAGAGCTGTCCTCTTGCTTAACGCTCTCACAGCACATGTGCTCCTTGGTGGCACCTTATCACAGGTGAAATTAAGTCATTATTTGTTTAGAGTCCATTCTTCTTGCCAAACTGTGAACTATACCAGCACAAGGATCCCACCCATCTTGTCTTATTACAGTCTTCCCAACAAAGCACCTGGCAGTGGTAGGTGTTCAATAAATGTTTGAGAGGTGTCCATGGGAGCTAGTTTCTCCCTTAAGTGTGAAGGAGCCAGTCCCAGGGTCTTTTTCTATCCTGGTTGTTTCTCTCCCTGGGTCCTTCTCAAGGGGGTACCAGTAGCTTCCTCTGAGATCTCTACCTGGATGGCTAGGTCCTAGTCATGGTGGTAGCTGGGGTTGGATGCCCAGCTGGCTGGAGTCCACCCAAGGAGTTCTCAGGTGGGCCATTACTGGGGCACACAAGGTTACAAGGCATTGAAAGAGAAAGAGAATGCATGTGTATGAAAGGGAGTGTAGGTATGTGGGGAGTTGGGGAGATAACATGAGTTCTGTGGAAAGGGAAGCACAGAGCTGGTAGGGATGGCTTCTGGGCTCCTGGAAAGCAATCCTTGGGGATAGGGTTTCACAGTGTCTAGATTAGAGCCCCACTATGGGTGTGAAGTTGCAGCAGGCCAAGGTGGATGAGAACCATTTCACGCAGCACCAACCAGCAACTATAAAACATTCATAGTGAGCACACTGAGTGCAGCTGAGACTCACAGCTCATCTAAGGAGCTGCATGGTGGGGTGGGGGTTTCCCGGAAGAGTCTGGAGCACATACAGCTCCTCATTCAGCTGTGGAAAGGGGCCCTTGCATGAGAATTCATCTAGAAGCAGGGAGAGACCAGAGTTAGGCATGACTGTGGCTTCCACTGATGCTCTCGTCCTGGACACTTGCTCTCCCCAAGTGTTTCTGCTTCTCCCCAAGGTGGCCAGGTATCCCTGGGTCTGTCCAGGTATCCCTGGGAGTGTGGATTCCCTTGAGAGCCTAGGACAGTGGAGGATTTCAGGGCTTTATGGCCTCATCCCAGGCCTCCCTCAAGGTCAGGCCAGGGGCCCCTACGGTGTACAGTGGGGTGAAGCAGGGTCTATGGACACAGTGAATGCAAGAAGGGGTGCCTGCCTGACAGCCTCATCTCTGCGGATTTTGATGGCTCCATAAAAATGTCTCCTTGCAAACTGTCAAAGTGTCATAAATTAATTAACTGTTAGCTGGAGTGACTCAGTGTGGGGAGGGGGTGGGGGAGAACCACTCCAGCAATGCTAGGCAGGGTGGTGGCGGTTCGGTTCTCTGCGCACTGCCTTTTGATTGAAGATCCTCACTGCGCAACACTGTGCAAGGGAAGAGGCAGATCACTAGGGCAGCTCATGTGCATGTGGAGCAGAAACTTGGAGGGTGGGAGAGCAGGGTGGAGGGCGCCGGGCCCAGGGCCCCTCCCCGAGGAAGGGAACACGATGTGGAGAAGGAAGCCTCTAGAAACAGGCGGGCACTGTTTTCCTTTTTCCTTTCTGTCTCTTTCCCTCCTTCCTCAATTTACCTCCAGGAAGAGAAGAATTGGGAAGTTGAGCTGGGTTCGGCCTGGGGCCAGGCCGGGTCACAGGAGCGCGGGACATAGGCACACTCAGCCAGCAGGAGCCCGCAGAGCGGGGAGGGCTAGGTCTCAGTCCAGCCTCCTTGACCTTTACTTTAATTTCAGGAAAGATTTGAGAAAACATGTTCTTGAAAGTCAAGAGGGAGACAAAGCCTGAACCTTATTACTCTAGAAGGAGGAAAAATAATCTTCACTATTTGGCAGAAAATTGCTCTGCTTTATGAAAAGACATCCCTGTTCATAAAAACAGAGAGATGATCCAGTCCAAATAACAGCCTGCTGCTGAGAACCCTCAGGAAGCCCCTCTTTCCACTTCCCCCCAAACTTTAGCTCCAGCCGGCTGGCACTGGGGGACACTTCTTTTCCACCAAGGAGAAAGGAGTGGGGGCAGCAAGATTTAACCTGATGACTCCCACAAAATAACTGTACCTAAAGATGAAGTAAAGATAAAACTTAACAGGAATGCAATCAGCAAATTTGGGTTTTTGGAACTTGTTTCGGGCCAACCGGCCCGTTTTTTTCCAAAATAAACGGCAAGAAAACCAAAAAAAAGAGATGGAGGGGGAGCATTTGTAATAAAAGCAACTTAAAAGCCACATCAGCCAACTGCAACGTGTGGACCTTATTTGAATCCTGATTCAAAGAAACCAACTTTTTTAAATCCTTGACATTGATTAATGAGACAATTGAAAATTTGAAGAGTACATTTTTGAAGATATTGAAGAATTATTGATGACAATGTTTAGGTACGGCAGTGGCATTCCAGTTCATTTTTTTTAGAGTCCTTATGTTTTAGAGATAAACACTGAAATATTTATAGATGAAATACATGACATCTAGATTTACTGGAAAGAATATGGGGGATGGGGTACAGATGAAACAAACTGGCCATAAATTGATTGTGGTTGAAGCTAGGTGATGATACATTCAAGTTCATTGTACTATACTCTCTAATATCGTATATGTTTGAAATTTTCTATAACAAACTGTTAAAATAGTCTTATCTGCTCTTTAACATCCCCTACCCCCAAATATGAACACAAACCAAATCTCAGTTACTTTCTGACCCTGTTCCCTTCCTTTCTTGCCAGTCAGGCTGGACAAACTCTGTCCCCATCACTCCTTTGGCTCTGTCCAGAACAACTGGAGTTATGGGACCTTCTGTAAAAGACATGACAGCCTTGATCTAATGGGCCATCTTCTTTCCACAGAAGATGGTGGCTCAACTGTAGGGACAGGAGATGGGGGTAAACACCCACTTTAATGATAAATGTTACAGCTGCTGAGCTCCTATTCTATGCCAGTAATTGTGTGAAGCACTGTGCATATATTATTTCATTTCATCTGTACCACAGCCCTATGAGATAGATATTATTCCCACACGATGGAAGCAGGTTGGAAAGGTAGCCATAGCAATGGGCACAGAGTCCTGATAGCAGTGTGCCCACTGGCACTTCCTGGCCTCCCCCCTCCACGTCCTGGTCCCCAGTATGTGAGGCTTTTCTAAGCAGCGATGACCAGACTACAAAGAGGAGCTGCTTCCTTCTATCCTGGGAATAAAAGAAAGGAGTCAATACGGCCCAGTTTTTTAAAGTCAGACCGACAGACCTGGGTTTCAGTCTCACCCCAGCACTTGCTAGTAATGTGGTCTGGACAATACATTCATTTGGAGCCTAATCTTCTCATCTATAAAATAGAGAACATAACTCCTTCTGCACTGGTGTGGTTGTAAAATTAACTTAGAAATGCAAATGAAGAGGCCAGTATATGGTAGATGCTCATATGACAGCTAATATCATTAAGAGGGATGCTGCCGGAAAGTTGGAATTGTGCTGTTTGAGGGTCCCAGCAAAAGACTCAAGCTGTGTATGAGGAGCCCTGAGAGACAGAGATCCCCTATTTCTCTGTGGCCCCCAGTCCTAGCACACTCCAGGGAGTCTCCAGCCATGTCCAACATGTAGTTCTCACCAACCAGCCCTGAGCTGCCCAACCTGAGGTGGAGCTGAGGCGGTGATGCTAGCGCCAGGGAGTGGCTGCAAATACAGATGAAACTTCGCTAGCTTGCCTGCCGCCCACCTCCAGTTGTGCAGCCTGGTTCCTAACAGGTCACTGACCGGTGATGTTGGAAGCACCCAGTAGGAGACCTTGGTTAAAATCTCCATGCAGATTTGCAGCAACCTTGACTTTTCCCTCTAAATCTTCAAGAAAAAGAAGCCTTATGTGGCCTGTAGCCTTCCTGGTAGATTCTAAGGATACAACAGCTATGAGGGTCTGTATTCTTAAAGGCAGAGGTAGACCAGTTACACAATAAAACCTGGATAACTCTATAAGGAAGGGGTCCCCAACCCCCACTCCCAGTCCCTGGCCTGTTAGGAACTGGGCCGCACAGCAAGAGGTGAGCGGCTGGCGAGTAAGCAAAGTTTCATCCGTATTTGCAGCCCCTCCCCAGCTCTAGCATCACCGCCTCAGCTCCACCTCAGATCGCCAGGCATTGGATTCTCATAGGAGCACTGGTCCCTGGTGTCAACAAAATTGGGGACTGCTGATATAAGGTACGGAGCACTAGTCATCACTGGATTGGATAATTCAGTTCTCTTGGATGAGTTACTTCTCTAATTCTCAATTTAATAAATAATAATTGGTAATAATTTAATAATGAGAGCAGTTATACCTAAATTCCGGGAGTAGTGGAAGAATCAAATAAAACGATATATTTTAAAGTGTCTTGCAAACTCTAAAGCCCTATAAAAATGTCAGTGTGCTTTATCACTTTACTTCAAACTCTCTTTTGGCCACCTATGAATTGATCGTACCTACATTCTCACTAAGGAGTCATTAGCCAGCAAAGGTGGTTGGTACCATCACAAGTGTTCTTTGATGCTTGCTTCTGTGTCTGTGACCCACATCGCTGATGTGTCTGATGAGCAGAGGTTTTCTTAAACCTGTATATATCCTCAGCATCTACTGTTAATGAGTGTTGGTGGTGCCAGTGGACACTGACAGTAATAGTGCTCTAAAACGGGTGAGACGACCTGCTTCGTGGGTTATTTCGAGAATTAATGAGACACAAAAGCCCTTAGCCTAGTCTCTGGTCCAGGCAGCCACTCAATTGTTCCTCTTCTCTTGATGACTAACCGGGAAAAATGTAGAATATTCCATTTTACTCTGGGAAGCAACGTTAGAGAAGATCCCATCTAATCTCTCTATTTCGCAAAAGAAAAATGAAAGGACTCGCCCGAGTTCACAGAGCCAGTTGCTTTCATTAGCAGGATTGCAATTAAGGTCTCTAGACAGGAAAGCCACGCTTCACACTGCATGGCTCTCTGTCCAGCTCAAGGAGAAAGCCTAATAACTGGCAGGTATTCACTATCACCATGGTTACTATCATCATCATCATCATCTGCATTTTCAAACATATTGAGCCAGCTAAAGGAGAATGATTTTGGAGGCTCCGTGGGTATCCATCCTGAGTGTAAACTAAATTTATCCAACTTCTGTGTACGCTCCCTGATTCCTATCCTCAATAGAGATGGGCAACAGCTGGTATTCGGGAACCTGCTATGTATATAATCTCCACCCAGCCTGTTCGCTTCCTGGCAATAACCCTTCTCTTTATTTTAATCTCTTTTTCTAAGGGCTGCTTTCTAAGCCTGGCACTTCTCTCATTTTCCTCTGGATACAGGTGAGGTCGTGCACACAACAGATTATGTGTTCATAGATGTTGCCCAGACAGTCAGGGCATAGCCCAGGGCCATGGGCCTGGTAAGTTTCTTTAGGAGATACTGCTTCTTCGGGAAGTACTCTGTCCCATTCTCCCCCAGGAGCCTGGGAGAAGGGCCAAACCTCTGGATGTGTGTTGTTCAGCAGCCTGACATGGGCAACGATGGAGACAAGAGGAGAGGCAAATAATCCAAATCCAGGAGGGTTTTATTACATGCAAGCATGGCAAGGAGTTCCCTGGCCTGAGAGCTGCCCAGCAGTAGAGGATGCTGGATTGGACCAGAGGCCCTGCTTACCCTGGGCCACCTTCTGATAACTGCTGCCTCTGGCTCTCCTGCCTGTGAATGGTGGGGGTGGGGGTTGAGGAGGACAGAAAAGGCACCCATTAGGAAAGTCACTAAGGAAACATCTCTGGCTGGAGCTGCCACACTGGCTTCTGATCCTGAGAAATTTTGAGGCAGAATATAAACATCTCGATCTTATCTTGGGACTCCTGGGACACAGATGAGCGAAGTTTTCTAAGCCGTCATGGCAAACAACATAATGTCGCTAATCAAACTTCCTCTGCGCCCACCCAGTTTGATAAATCAGCCTTTGATGCACTAAGTGAAGATGAATTAGCAGTAATGAGGCTGTGACAGCTCCCTGAGGCACAGGCTGACGAGAGCTTTGATGGCTGTGGCAGGAGGGAAGGGAAGCTCTTCTCGGGGATCAGTTCGAGCTGCCAAGTTTGTGCAAATAACCCACCGATGCCAAGGCACCTCGATTTGCACCCGCAAATCATATACTCTCACACATAAAGTCACCATCCAAGAAGTTTAAGCCAATGCCCAATGAGTATCTGACAGAGTTTGCTATCTTTCTATAATAAGTCATGTGCCGTAAGCCCCAAACTAGTAATGATTTTGAACACACCAGAACGTGGAATCAATCATTTTTGTTGCATGGAAAAATGAAGGCTGGCAATGGCAGGCTGGTGAAATTCTTCTTATTTGCAAGGTTGCCTACTACTTGGGCAAAGTCTCCACCAGCCCAGCAGTGAAGACTCACCACTGATTAGCTAATCCTTTTTATACCAGAGATTGCAAAGGACACATTTAGCTTGCAGATATATTTTGTTGGGCTCATATAGCATTGTTGAAAAATTACAATTTACTGCCAGCATTTAAAATTTGGAGATTTTACATTAAAATACAGATCTCTAGCTTCTCTTACAAAAAGAATCACAAGATTTTGGAAACACCGGGTCTGAGTTCTTGCAAGGCAACAAACTGGAGTCAAGCAGAGGTAGTCCTCTTAACACAAAGCACACATGGACTGAAGAAGGCAGAGGCCTTCCCCCAACAAGAGGACGGCCCAGCTTATGGGGAAGAGGCTGTGTGTGCACTCCAGGACGGAAGAAGGGGAAGAGGAAGGAGCTATAGCTCTACCCTGTGCTCCCCACCCTCTACGTTCTTTTCAGTTGCCCTCATTTGAAAGGAGCAAGGTCTTAAGGCTTTGGCAGAGTCTTCCTCTTCCTGTCACCCCATCCCACCCCAGCCAATTGGAGCCCAATGCCCCCAAGTTTACCACAGTCCCATCAATCCTTATAGCCCTATACCCAGCTGGTTTCACTCAATTTACATTTAGTGCCAGGCCCCAGAATATATTTAAGTTTGAGTCTCCTGTTTTATAACAGTGTCAGGGGTACCAGAGCTGCTAAGATGTCGCTGCACTACCAAGGCTGTGTCTGAACAAAGCTCTAAAATCCTCTTACGTGATCCTTGCCATCAAGGCTGGTGGCGGCAGGAAGGTGGCATTCTCGAGGCTGGGAAGGCTTTAGGAAACACTGGTGCCTTTTAGGCAAGGCAGAGATTTTTCTGCCACTTCCCAGCCCTGTCTGGAGATTTCACCCCTCTCTCCAGAGGCCCTCGTCCTACTGTTTTTGAAGCACAGGCTCCCTTGGGGCCCTTTCTGCCCAGCCGACATTCAAAGTGGCACAGTAGAAACAAATGTCTCTCCCCAAAGGTTGCCTTTGCTTTAGACTTTCTATCACTGATCACCTAATTCGATTTTTGGCCCAGGAAGTGGTAATCTCTTCAGCACCTGGGATGTGCGTCGCAGGTTGAAACAAAACATTCCATCTTCCTGGCAGGAGACAAATGGAGGTCTGGAGTTTACTATGCACACCAGCCTGACATGCGGAGCTGCTATGACCTGGGATAGGTGCCCTGTTCATTATCTTCTGCCTTCCATACTCTGCGCAGCTCTGGGAAGGCTGTGGGAAGGCTGGTTTTTTTCTCCCCACCCTCCTTCCTTATCCATAATTCTAACAAACATACCAGGGTGTACTTGATGGAGGAGAGAGCTAAGGATCCTATCCCCTCGAGGATGGATGGTGATGACAGTAAACAGATGAACCCAGATGCCGCTGGTACCTTCTGCTTCCATTTCAGGGAATAACCACATCTTGACTTTTTTGAGAGGATGACACTCAGTGGTCTCCATCTCTTCCAAATTCCTTTCTCACTTATGGTCTCTATTGCCACCTCCTCCAAGAAGCCTTCCACGATCTCCTCCAGGGAGAATTACTCGTTTATTCCTCTTCAACCTCACAACCCACTATTTGTTCGTCCTGACAATTGTGACATCAAAACCTAAAAGTCTGTCTCTTCCCATCGCCTGTGCTGTTTCATGGCAAAGTCTCTGCCTTGTTCCTCTTTTGCTCCTCCAGCATCTGGCACATGCTAGGCATGGGGTGGGAGCTCAGCAAATGACAACTAAATTGAGATGAAAGATCTTATACTTTAAAAGCTCCCCAGTGCCCTCCACATTGGCGGTGCATTGGATTAATCGTCACTCTCCAATCATTCTCTTAGGAAGGATGCTGACCAATGCCCATGGCACACAGCACATTTGCCCTAGGAAGCTGTGCTGTGCCTACTCTTCCGGCACCCCTGGAGAGCTGTGTGCTCATCAGTCAGTCAGATCTGCTCCCTAACCTGCTCATGATGCTTCTTGTAATTGTCATTAATCTAGCTCACTATTTTATCTTATATACATTGCTTATATTTTATAAAAAATGGAATATGAATACCAAATTGAAATATTGGTTCCATAAAATCTAAGTTAAATGTATTGAGGAAATTTTTGATAAAGAAAAACGTCATTAGAAACAAAGATCCTGACTAGTTATATCCGAATGAGGTAACTCTAAAAATTCTGAAAATCTAGGAGCCTACATTTGCATTGTTTAATAAATTTAAATCTTTGCCCTGCTTCAAAAAATAAAAGTAAAAATACTGGAAGTTGTATACACAGCATGATGGGGACACTTATACAAATAAGATGAGGTGAAACTCTAAATGGTAGAGTTTCGTACTCAAAGAAAAGACCCCAAATATACATAAACATTTTGGTAAATGAATGTTCTAAAGTAAAATGAAATGTTTGAAGTATCACTTTTTAATGAACTCTCACGTTAATGAACTGTTTGAATGGTCAATCAACCATACTGGACAAAAGGACTTTTACTGCACTGTCTGAACAATATGTTAGCTTTTTCTGTATGTTTTTTGGTCTCCCTACGGGAAAAGATGACATGCCTTATGCTTCTAAAACCTGCATGCCCACCCTTTCCATTCCATGGGCCACTTGCAAATGCTGGCTGATGGTGATGTTGATTGCTCATTTATTCAGCACATTTGTTGAGCCTCTGTTTATTATATATAGAGCACTGATAAGGAACTGGGGATACAGCAAAGAACAAGAGGCGAGCCCCTTGTTCTCATGGAGTCTGCTATCCAGATGGAGTGACTGGCTCAATGGCTGAGGCTCAAATGGAACACAAGCTGGACAGTGTGAGTCAGAAAAAGAACACACTCTTGTGGAGGAGAGGTGACATGGCTCATGTGGCACACTGAACAAGCTAACTTACTACCACTTCTGTAGTTGAATGAGATCTTGTACTCTACTGGGAAAATTGAGAACAGAAGCAAAGGCTCTGAGAATCCAGAAAAATATAAGTAGAAAAGTATGAAAGTGAGACTAAAGAACACTGTGGTGCTCACTCCATCACAGGTGTTTAAAACAGGCATCCCACATTCTGCAAATACCCAACCAGTATTCTTCAAAAGTCTCAAGGTCATCAAAGACAAGAGAAAACCAAGGAACTGTCATAGATTGGAGGAGACTAAATGCAATGTGGAAACCTGGATTGCATACAAGACCAGAAAGAGGATATTAGTGGGAAAACAAAGAAAGTACAAATAAATCCTGTTCATTTAGTTAATAGTATTAAACCATGATTGCTTTTCTTTGTTCTGATAATTGCACCACAGTTAGGTAAGATATTAACATTAGAGGAAGCTAGGTGAAGGGTATATGAGAACTCTCTGTACTATTTTTGTAATTCTTCTTAAGTCTAAAATGATCTCAGACAGAAAATAGGCATCCCACTGTGGTGCACTGAACGGTCAGGTGGGAGGCACCTCTGCTAGCCAGCTGTCTGTGTGAACGGGCTGGGCCACAGCACCCACCTGCAGGCAAGGATACTGAAACGCCCCCTAGGAAAAGTTTTCCTACCCACTCATCCACGGGTAGATAGAGCTTCAGATGTGATCGAGCTTCTGGTGCAAGGGGCAGGAGGCAGAGGAGAAAGAGGGAAATTAATGTCTGCCAAGTGATCAATTTTTAATTCTGGTCATTTTCATTACCTACTGTATTCTGGGCACAGTGACATTCCTTATGTAGGTGCTCTCCTTTAATTCTTGCAGTGCCCCCAGTTTTCAGATGACTGAGGCCCAGAGAGGTTCAATTATGCATCCACAGTCCCAGCTGGTAGTTGGCAGAAACCGGACTCTAACCAAGCCTGTCCCCAGAGCCAGTGCTGGATACAGAGATGCTGGGAATGGCCTGGCCTGGGAAGCTCTTCCCAGCCACAGTTCTGGTGCACTTCTAGGGGCCGAATGTGTGAGTTCCAGTGAATTGTCCACTATCCTGGCCCAAGAAGTCTGTCTCTCTGATCTCTGTTCTTCCTCTTGTGGTTTCCTGTGGATCGTGGGGGCCCGCATCGCTCCTGCTGGGAACATGGACTACAATTCATGTGTGTGAACCTACGGAGGTTCTAGGCTCCACCTGTCCACTCACCCCTCTCCAGGAGTGCTCCCTGGAGCACGAAGGCAGAGCTGCTCCCTGAGCCTGAGATCCATGGATCCATCCCACCCCTAATAACCCAGGCGCCCTCAGCATTTCTGTTGAGAAGACCAGTTTCTATCTCCTGACATGGGGCTGCTGCCAGTGCTAGAGAAAACTGACTCTCATCTACAACAACATATTAGTAATAGTAGCTACTATTTATTGACTATTTGCTGTGCCCTGGATTCTACTGTATACAACCTTAAATAAAGTTTTAAAAATGAAGCCTCTTTGTAAAAAAGTAAATATTGTTATTCCTTTTACTACAGGTGAAGTGAGTGAGGCTATGGTTGTTCATAGCCCAGCTCAGCTGTAAGTGCAGAGGAGGACTGAGGCCTGCACAAGTCTAGTTGCAAAGCCATCTTTCCACTGGGCTGGGAGGCCGTTACTAACATACCAAGGATGCAAGACACTCTCTTAGACATTTTACCCGTATCACTGCTAAGCTTCATAACAGCCTACAAAGTCAATAGAATGGCCCCATTTTACAATATCAGTTGATGCAAGTAGTTGTGAAAACAAGAAAAAGAAACCTGTAGGATTTATCATGCTAATGTGTGAAGACATATGCTGTCTCTTGTGGAATAAGGTGCTGCTTGTTCTCACCTGTAATTCCACTGAGAAACTTCGCGACCACACTGCCAGCAAATGGCAGATCTGGGCTCTCCAAAGCCCATGTTCTTGCCGCCATCATCAAAGCAGGTTCACTCGCCTCGGCCTACTGGTAATGTACAACCAAACAGAAAGATGCTCCACTGAGATGCATAATGCAACTGGCACCATTTAGGGACCAGGTGTCTGTGGCAAATGAAGATGACATATCACCCACAGTAAAGCATATTCTGTTTCTAAAGTGGGAGGAGTCACGCTTTTGCATCTTCCTGTTCTCCTGCCACATGTGCTGACAGATTGGCGTAACAGACCCTAACTGGCCACCTCTGATCTCGTCTACAGCCTTGACTTAAGCAGGGCTAGAACTGGGCCCAGGAAATGGCTGCACAAACGCTGAGCAGATCTGTGTCAAAGCCCTCAGAATACTTGGGGACAGATCCGGTAGTATATCAAAGCCCTTAGAAGTCCAAACCTGCCCCAATTCTGCCCCAGCCTCCAAAGATAGCAGCCCCCACACACCCTGGGTCTGGACTGAAAGAGGCATGGGGTGAGAGCAGGAGACCATTGCCCTGCACGGCCGCATTCCATTTCTGCACCCATGTCTGCCCCACTATTGCTACACTGGCAATTGCACAGGCTCCGTGATGTGTTTTTGTTTTGTTTTGTTTTTTTAATCATAAAATTCTCTCCCACTCCTGCACTTTTTGTGGTCTGCTCCCTCGGGTTTCCTACTGAATTTGCAATTTCTGACACTTTCCTGTTGCACAGAATGCCTGGCATGGGTGGATGAAAGCAGCTGTGAGACAAGAAGAAATTTCACCACTTCTCAATGTCTTCATACCACCCTCTGAAGAAGAGAGAAAAAAAAAAAAGAACAAAAAGAAGGTGCCGCTTGTTCCAGCACTCACATAGTATGTGAGCCAGTCGGCCAGTAAAGCCACTACTCGCCTTGCATATGAGCAAGGGCATGTGGCCTCAGTAGACAACAGGGGAAAAAGGCAGAGATCTGGGGCTGAGTAGGCCCGTGAAACAGGACGTGTAGAGAAAGCGCTCTGGGCCAGCGGTCAGCCCCTGAGTTCCAGCCTAGCTCTGTCCTGCATTTACAGCTGTGTGACCTCGAGCAAGTCACTTCCCTCCTCTGAGTCTTGCTTTCCTTTTCTAACAAATGTGTGTGGCTGCTAGAGGACCTCCAAGCTTCATCCTCACAGTGTCCTCCCACCCTGCCATGATACGACCTCCAGCCTTGCCAGTGCTGAGGGGCCGGTGCTGGAGGAGGGTGTTCAGAGTGTCCAGGGCGTCCTCCCCTTTCGGTCTGGGAATGATTGTCTGCTATGGTTACTACCCATTAAAGCAGATGTCTGTGGTCATGGTGAGGGTAAGACCCCACAAAAGAACTCTGAGGAATCTCTAGGAGCAGGGCCTACCAACAGAGAATGTTTTCAGGGTGCCTTCAGGCTGGGCAGTCATCATCATTCTATGAGACGGAGCCAGGAGACAGGGGGTTGGTGGGTGAGTCACCCGGGATAATGAACTTCAAGACAGGAAGATTCAGGAGTCTTCTGACACCCCTTTCATATCCTGATGATATCTATGGTCCAGAGGCCAGTAGAGTACCCAAGTCTTGAGGGTAGCCCCGAGTAATGGGTAGGGGGTCTAGCTTCGACCCGGGGTAGCTCAGCCTTGACATACGGCTAGTGACTGTATATGCCAGCACCCACCCCAGCACAGATGAGCTGTGGCTGGGAGCCACACCCCATGCTCTGGGGGAACTCCCTGGCTATTCCTGGAATCACAGGGACTCCTGGAGTCCTCTCGGAGCTGCTTCCCACTCTAATAAGCCCAGGAGTCCCTGCCACAATATTTTCCCCTCTGAAAGAACTGGTGTCTCAGTAATTGCAGCGTGGTGCTCCCTTGACAGCAGCATTAATCACTTCTCCCAGTTCTAGCCCCAGCCACGAGAGAAGGAACTGGGGAAGGCAGAACCAGAGAGGCCTGGTACTGCTAACTGTTCTCACCCAAGGTCAAGGGCAAAGCAGTCAACCCTGTGCCTTCCTCAAGCTGGTCTCCCTTTCCAGAGAGGACTGGGCTCAGACTTCATTTGGGTTTTCCTGAGGTGAGGGTTGACAAGGAGCAGGGCTGCTCTCCCTAGCCACTTCTAGAGCATCCGTGCCATGCTTAGCCTGTGTGCTGGAGGCCTGCAGGTCCAGAGCCTGGGCAGAGGAGATGCAAGGAGTCAGGGGGACTGGAACTTGGAGTCTCTCCTCCCCTTCTTACTTACATCCTCACTTCCTGACCATCCTGCATGAGCCTCTAAGTCTATTTCCCAAAGCCATGGCTTTAGGCTCACGTCATCACCTTGCTCAAAATACCTTCGACGACTTCCATGAAGGAGAAAGTCTAGGTTCTTTGCTCTCAATTTTTGACCTACCAAAATTATACCTGTGTTCTCCTGTGGGAAGTCTACACACTAGTTGGAGCTGGTCTAGTCTGTGGCTTTTCCTACCTCCTCACTTTGCCTCATCCGCCCCATTTCTTGACTTTGAACATCACCATTTCTTCACCTGTCTCCATTCCCAGCTGTCCGAATCCTACCGACCTTGAAGGATTCTCCTTTAGAAATTCTCCTAGAGGAGACCTTCCCCGACTGCCCAAGCTCATCGGCACCTCTTCCCTCTGCACTCCCATGGAGTTTGATATGGGAGGCTCAGACAGGTGACATTCATAACTAGTTTGCATTATAAAGCTGAGGCGCATCCTAGATCCCTGGGGGAGGAGGACACCTGAGATGCCCTGGAAAGGTGAGCTGGTGAGACAAGAAGGGCTTAGCACTCATTAGGTGCAGGCATGGCAAGCATCTGCGCTACGCAAATGAGCTGTAAATTACAGGTGTCCTTCTAACAGGCACAGATCACAGTGGGCCAAGGGCAGGTCTTGGAAAGCATAATGCTTCTGCCACTGAGCACACACCCACAGTAGGTGTTCAATAATATTTGCTGACTGCATGAATGCTATACAAGCAGAGTGACAGAGTGACATGGAGCTATTCCCACCGAGATAGTGTCTGCCAAGGGGAGATACTGGGAGGCTAGGTCAAGATTTGAAGCTGGAGTAATAGCTGACAAAAGAGCAGAACCAGGCTTCATATCTGGCAAGTGAACATGCTCAGACAAGCCAGAAGGGTCTTCCCAGATTTGGAGCCAGAGAGACTATGAGAGAAGTGAAAAGTCACCCCAGAGTTAGATAGAGATGGCTGAAAGCCCAGGAAGCAATCTAGGGGTGGAGGTATATCCCAGTGGGGGAGAACTGATTGTTTCCTGAGCTACCGCTCAGAATGCCACCAGCCCTTTTCGTTGGACTTGACACCTGCACGGTTGGTTAACGGGTCACATTTTGTACACATCTATTCCCAGCACCTGGCAACTGAGGGCACCCTCAATAAACACAATGTTCATGAGTGAAATAGTGGGTGTGCTGGTAAACTGGGGAGAGCATGCCCCATTTAAAGGGGGCTCCTCCATCTACTCTTGCCATATGAAAATGCGACAGCTTCCAGTGTTTCAAAAGAAGACCCAAATCTGGACTTTTATTTGTAATCCTCTTATTTTAAAATGCTGGCAACTAATACAGTGTTTAAGCCAAAGCACTTTGATGTGTCAGACACAGCTTGTGTCCTCCACTCACACCATCTAAAACACCAAAGCTAAACAAAAAGCCACAGTTAAAGACATTGTTGTATTCTTCAAAGGCCTTACAATAGCCCCTGACCAAGCAGGGCAGCATTTTACTCTCTCTTTAAGAGTCAAGGAAGCTGGCCCAGAGAGGCTTATTAATTTGCCCAAGGTCACTCAGCCAGTTAGGAGCAAAGGCAGGATCAGAACTCACATCTCAACACTCATGCTCACAGTTTCTTTCCCCAAATCCCTCATTGTCTCCAGGCCTTAAAGAACAGCAGAAAGAGTCAAAGCAGCAGTCTGACTAGTCTGACTCACAGAGGCTTAGAGCGTCAACGAGCCGATGATGGTGTTTACTAAATTCTTATTTGATCTGTATAAGCAGAAAAGTTCTAGGTCAAGTAAACATAAGTCTAACTCGAATCACCAAAATAGAGAGTCATAACCCCTTAATCAAATCCCAGACTGGAACCAATTTATAGACCTAGAATTATCTGAATAAAGAAGAGGCCAGTTCCATTTAAGGAAGAACCTTATTACACTGCCAAAATTTTATATTGTTAACCTTTCTCCCAGCCTTCCCCAGAGTGACCTATGGCCTATTACTGGGTTGACTGTGCACCAGAGTAAAGGGGATAATCTGACTTTTCAGGGATATTGAATGCGACACTGTTTCAGGAGGGTCCAGAATATCACTATGGTCCACTAGTAGGAGTAGGGGCTCATGGAGGTAGGTGATCAATGGGGTTTTGAGCTCATTCCTTCTCACGGTGGGTCCAGTGGGTCCCCAAACCCAGCCTTTGGTTATTTCTCCAGTTCCAGAAGGCATGATTGGACTAGGCATACTCAGCAACTGGCAGAATCCCCCATAGCACAGGACCAGCTGGATTCCTCTGAGTTGTTAAGAAGTCTATCCAAAATTTGGAAGGAAGGCAACGAGGCCACCTAAGTCTCATCTGACTCTGTAAGATAGATGTTAACAGGCAGGGAATTGATAATATGCCGTGAATGACTTCTATTCAGTAGAGAATATAATCCCAAACGTTATGATTTTGTTGCCATATAAGGCAATAATAAGTATTGTATCAAATTTAGCAATCTTATTCTAGCTTTCTTCCATTGATATATAGGAACATAGATGATAGATATGTGATAGATAGATAGATAGATAGATAGATAGATAGATAGATAGATATCTCAATATATATTTCTTGTATCCTCTTTTGAACCTAACTTTGTCATCTCACTGGTTCTCTCATTAATGAGGTAAATAAATCTTTGACATGTAATTGTTTAAGAAATATATTTTTAACCTTTTGAAAATTATTACTTTAACAGTTGATATGACTCAAAAAATAAACACTCACAAGGAAATTCAGCAGCTGGGATGCATCAAAAGGCAGAGAGTGAACTCCACGATTTCATTTCTTCTCCCTCATCTGGCTTCATGCCGGCTCAATGCACTTGGCTCACACCAGCCTACCTTTAGGTCAAGTTGTATACAAACTTCCTTATCTAATGGTGTTTCACAGCTTCATACTGGGCCTTTGTGGTTATATCACTGCCCTTAAAGTGAGAGGTGGCTAACTCCTGACAATACATGGGAGACAGGTGCTTTCAAGTACTTGGGATCATGACAACCTCTCCAGGAGTCAGAGATGAAGACCATGAGAAAGGCCAATACTGTCTGGGCAGCCTAGGTGCTGATGGATCCTTTGTGTAAACAACAAACACACTAGAGAAGCAACAGCAGTAGCAGCTGCCAAGCACGTCTCCTATGGTCTCCATGAGATGAAGTGAGCTTGTCTAAAACTTATTCCTTGCTTTCCACTCTGGGGATCAGGAGGCAGGATGATTGGGGTGTGTGTGTGTGTGTGTGTGTGTGTGTGTGTGTGTGTGCGCGCGCGCGCGCGCACGCACGCACACTGGTATGCATGTTAGAGAACACAGGAATGACATCTGCTGATTCAGGTTAAACTCAGCTTCCCAGGGTCCAACTCAAACCCCACATTTTGTAAAAGACTAACTACGTGACATCCGATGGTGCCACTCCTCTCTGAAGGGGCCTTTGCTGTGTATAGCACCTGATGTTATACTTTATTATGCTATTAGAAGGCCTAGGTCTCAATCCTGGTGCTGCATCCTGTTAGCTGTGTGATTGAGTGAGTCACTTAATCTGTCTCCCTCTCGAAGCCACTTTTCTCTCCCCTAAAATGGGAATAACAATGCCTTTCTCTATTTCTTGGGACAGTAAGTATCAAGTCTTAAGTTCACATCTTGGCTCTACATATACACTATCAAAAATAAAAAATATTGGGAATCTACCTAACTGCTGTTGCTCATTTTATTCATTTCTGAAATGGGGATGGTAATAATTACAATACTTATTCTACTGGGTTGTTGCAAAGATTAAATGAGATAATGTGCTGAGTGATTACATTGATGTCTAGTATACCACAAGCATTCAATAAATATTTTAACTATTTCAACTGAAAATGCTTTGAAGCAGTAGGATTCTTATCAAATGAGAAGTTTTGTAAGTGTGATTGACCATTATCTTGTATTATTGTCTGAATGTTTCACACGTGTTAGTTTTGCCTCCTTACGTAGATTTCGAGCTTATGAAACCATCTGACAAATATTTGTTGAATACTTTTGGAGTGCTAGGCAATGCAGATACCAAAATAAGCAAGACGTAGTCATTGTCCTCAAGATTACAGTTCAGTGGAAGAGATAAGCACAAAAGTGATTAAAATGTGACATCATAGAGATGACAGCACATGGGAGGGTCACCTAACCAAACTGGAGTCTCTGAAGGCTAGGTTAGGTCACAGACTTAAAAAAATTCTCTCCCTGTTCTTCATGCTCCTATACTCTGCTCCTAGGACAGGATCATAGATCTAATAGAGGCTCCATATATATTTGTTGAATAAACATGGGGAATTAAGCAATCTTTCTTATTACCTACGTCACCCAGAGTCCCTTTGGTGGAGGGAGGAGAGGAAGGGAACTAACATTAGTGAAGAAACTGACAACATCCCAAATACTAGGAAAGGTATTTTACATATAGACCAGTGATGTGCTGGAGCTGTTTGGGCAATTATTTCTTCCAAAGTCTGCATTCAGGGACATCACTATGATGTCAAGTTGGTCGCTCGTTATCAGTTCCTGTTTGAGTATTTACACAATGAAATTGGCAAATGCTACAAATCAGAACATTATTTTTTTTCTTGAAGATCTGTTTGATAAAACATTTACCAGCATACAACTGTAGAGATTTCTCACAGTAATCTACTTTCCAGATGAGGAAACTAAGATTCACACAGGTTTAGTAATTTGCTCCAAGTCACACTTAACCATATGGGGCAGACTTAGGATTTGAACTTGTCTCCCTACAAGGACCTGGCTTTTCCCTCTACAACTCATGACCTGTTCTTGTCAGGCCCCATGAACAGGGCTTGATCAGGAACAGATTAGTGCATCTTCTGTACCTCTTCGTGGCTGAAGGGAGAGAAGAAAGCTTCACTCTCTACTTGGTCTCTATGTAAAAATAAAGGCTCCCTAGACCCAGTCCAAGATTATGGGAACCTCATGAAATCTGCCTTCTTTATTATTCACTTTGAGAATCCTTATTCAGCTCCATCAAGAATGAATGAACCTATGAAAAGATGTTCGACATCATTGCTCATGAGAAAAATGCAGATCAAAACCACAGTGACATATGACCTAACACCATTAGGATGACCACTAATTTTTTTAATTTTTTTTAAAAAAAATTTTTTTGGAGGAATGTCTGTTCAAATCCTTTTCCAAATTTATAATGGGGTTATTTGTCATCTTACTATTGAGTTGTAAGAATTCTTTATATTTTCTGGATACTAGTCCTTTATCAATATTTTTGCTTTCCTATGGTGTCCTTTACAGCACAAATAATTTAAATTTTGATGAAGTCTAGTTTACCTATTTTTTCTTTTGTCGCTTGCGTTTTTAGTGTCATAGCTGAGAAACCATTGCCTAACACAAGGTCATGAGATTAATCCCAATGTCTTCTCGTAAGAATTTTACAGTTTTAGCTCTTACATTTAGACCTATGATCCATTTTTAATTATTTCTTATTTATAGTATGAGGTAGGGGTGTAAGTGTATAAGATGGCCACTATTTAAAACACAGAAAATAACAAGTGTTAGTGAGGATTTGAACTGTTGGTGGGTAAAATGCACTGTTGGTGGGTAAAATGGTGGGATCTCTATAGAACACATTGTGGAGATCCCTCAAAAAATTAAAACTAGAGTTACCATATGACCCAGCAATCCTACTTCTAGTTATACATCCAAAAGAATTGAAAGCAGATCTCAAAGAGATATTTACACACTCATGTTCATAGCAGCATTGTTTGCAACAACCAAGAGGTAGAAACAATCCAAGTTTCCATCAATGGATGAATGAATAAACAAAATGCAACATATATCTATAATATAATATTATTCATTCTTAAAAAGGCAGGAAATTCTCACACATGCTACAACATGGATAAACCTTGAAGACGTTATACTAAGTGAAATAAGCAAGCCAGCCACAAAAAGACAAACATTGTATGATTCCCTTACTAAGGTATCTAAAGTAGTCAAACTCATAGAAACAGAAAGTAGAATGGTGGCTGCCAGGGGTTGGGAGATCAGGAAATGGTGAATTAGTGTTTGACGGTATAGAGTTTCAGTGTTGCAAAATGAGACAGTTCTGAAGAGCTGTCATACAACAATGTGAATATACTTAACACTAGGGCACTGTATGCTTAAAAATGGTTAAGACAGTAATTTTGTTACGTGTTTTTTTTTTTTACCACAAAAAAAACACAAGAAATTAACAGTGATTCCAAATAAAATTCACCTTCTCCCCTTCTCCCCCAAAAAGAATGAATGAACCACAGGGCTAACTGTGGGCCTCTGTGTGCGTCATCTGAGAGGCAGCCATTCCCATAGGATATAAAGACAACACATGCTCCTTCTCCTCAAAGTTATACATGAGCAGGAGAGGCAGATGAGTACATGGGAGCTGTTGGAAAGGTCAGGTAGAGCTGCATTTGAATCCACACTATGCCACTGCCTTGAACCAGTCACTCCACCTCTGTGAGGCTCAGTGGCCACATCTGTACGATGGAGATGGTATCTCTTCCCTCAGTGGGTCTGGGCGATTAAAGGATATAAGCCTACTAAGATACGTTGCTTTATTCAATGAATATTCATTAGTTCACTCAATCATAGAAAGCTGCAAGTAAACAGAAAGAAGGGGAACACTCAGCAATAAAAATAATAACCCTGTTCTACTGTATGGCATTTCTTGGTGGACTGGATGTTTCTGTGTAATTTCTAGGCAGAAAATTTAAGGAGTAATCTACAGGGTTGATAGTATTTCTCCTTCTACAGAGTTGAAAGAACCCGATGGAACTGGCTCTTGGCCAGCTCCAGCTTTGTTGGATCCCATGCCTCCTGCCCCTCCTCTAGGCTCTGACAACTGTGTCCCCCAAGACCAGAGCTGGAATCCCTGGACCATCACCACCACCTCCAGAACCAGGACCTTAGCCCCACGGAATTCCCTGGAACAAAAGCTCCATTTGCATCTAAATGAAAAGGAGGGGAGAAGGAAGCCCTAGGCCCTGTTGACTATGAATGAAATCACTTTCCATGTAAGATTTCCATTGGTCTGCTTTCTACAGCTTCTGCCAGAGCTGTGTCTGAGCTCTGTCTGCAACACAGAATTCAGGCCTCAGAAATATCTAATTTGGAAATTATGTGCTGTCTAAGTGGCAGCTCTCCAGGCTGCTGGTTTGATGCTGGTCCTGGTCCCTCTGCAGGTAGCAGTTCCAAGCTGCTGATGGGCTTTGTCACCTAGGCCTGCTCTTTAGAGCCTGGGCCAGTTACTGCCTCAGCACTGAAAGCTGAACCTAACAGCAGCCTCTGGTTCCCAGGGCTGCCCATTGGGCGTGGGGTAGGGTTGGCCAGGACCAGCATGGGCTAAGGAGGGAGGCGAAAGACCTGTGCCTGCCTAGGCCCCACAGGCCTGTGGTGTGGGGGAAGCAAGAACACATAAAAGGGATTAAAAGGGATTAAAAAACTTTCTTAGCTCCCCTTAGGGCTCCCATTTTGACACAGCCAAGACCTGCAATTAGAAAAACAATCACCTGAGGCCATAGTTTAGCAGGTTAAATGATGTCTAACTTGAGTATTTAGCAAGTTTAATACATAAACACACATATCCCTGTAACACACACAGTATTATTTTTTTTAATTACAAAATGATTTTCCAGGCCTTACATTTTGGTAAATGCTTCTCTCAGCAATTTCCTATTCCATACCTTGACTCTGCTTCTTCCTGTGTTTGTAATCTCTGGCCCACAGAGATTGTGGGCGTGCACGTGTGCATATGAATCAGCATTTATTGAATGCCCTCTACTGTGCATAGCACTGTGGATTACGTTTACATATTTAAAAGCAGTCTCCAATTACCCAAGTTCTAAATTTTTGGAATATACACATTCCTTCATTCATACATTCGCTCTACAAATGTTCAAGGTCTACTGTGTACTAAACACCAAGAACAGGAAGATGCCCTAATTGGCTTCACATGCTGGGGACAGGGATGGGGAGGATGGGGGAAAGGAAAGAGGCAAGTCATTATAATACTGTGGCCTGTGCTGTAATGAAAGTGAAGGCGATAAGCTTAGTATGTGGGAGAACTTCATCTGGCTCAGGGACGGCATGAAGGCATTGAGTCAGACAGACCCGGGCTCAAATACCAGCTTCGGTTCTTACCACTTGTAAGGTCTGAGTACATTTACCTAATATCTCTGAGCCTCAGTTTCCTCATCTGTAAAATGGGTATAGTAATTCCTATCTTTTATTGCTATCACAGGTATTAAAGATGATGTATATAAAGCACATAGTATAGTATTTTAAAATAGTAGGTATTCGTTTGGGTAAATCGAGTACTACTATAGGCAAGAAAGCGTATGCTTGTAAAATTAACACTTCCATAGTAGATGTTTTAAAGCAACATTTGTGACTTTCAAATGTAGTTCTTGGTGAAGGGAAATAGAACAAGAGCAGATGTTGGTGGTCACAGTCTGTTCCCCTGAAAGAAACCTCATCCAACCCAACAGCATCGCCTAGAAATAGGAATCAGAGGGCAAGAGAGGTGAGATATCCCTAGACCACCCAATTAGGGTTGAACAAACTTTAATCAGGCTCCCCTGAGCCCTCTTTTTGACTAGGCTTCGTGTCCGGGCCCTGTCTTGGATCTGCCCAGCTTGGTGTTAGCAAGAACCTCAGTGAGTTTAGAGAGTATCCCCACCCTTGGTTCCTGATCGCAGGGGCCTGCCTTCAGCAAGAATCCTTTGCGGTCCACTTAGCAAGAATCTTCTTGCTCTTGATGTCTCCTCTTAATAATCTTCCATCCACTGACCCCCCTGGTTCTGCTCATTGGTTACAAATCCTTGGCTGTCTCAGTATATCGGAAGTTGAGGCAGATCTCTCTCTCCTATTGCAATAGTCTCAACACCTATCGCAAAAATCCTGAATAAGCTTCCTTTACTGTTTGTTTTAATAAATGGCAGAATAATTTTTTCTTTAACAGAGTGATGGTACTGAGACTGGAACCCAAGTATCTTGACTCTAGACCCCCATAAAGGCAGACGTGGGTTTCGTTTGCATAGAAAAGAAGCCTAGCAAATTAGCAGAGCATCAAATCTCCCAGAAACTGGGCATTGGGTTCCCAGGAGCAGTGCCATGGTCTGGCAGAAATACCCTGGATTCTGGCTCTGTGTTTTATTTCTTCACTTTTTGTGTTCATTGTATTAGGTTTTCCTGGGTCTCTGTGTCTTGGGGGCTGAAACTCAGAGGTTATTTTTTAAAACACCATCAAATTGACCATCTTCAGATAAGTAGATCATTTTGGCCATTATTATAGTTCATCCAGCCAGAATCTCCCAAGGCCCAAGCAGCCAGCACTGTTTGCTGAGGAGCCTGCTTTCACGGAGCGGACACTGGTACTTCCTGCTCCCTCCAGGCTGCCCTCAGCCGCATAGAGCATGTGAGCTGTCACAGGCAGACACTTGAGTGGGAGGAAAGAGGTCCACTGTCTGATGAAACAGGACGGGGAGGAGAGGACTGCAGAAATACCCAGCTGGGTGGATTTCCCTGGGCCACAGAAAACCTGAGTTCTGCCCTGAGCCAGTCTGTCCACGACTCCCACCTAAGAAGATCTCGAGCTGCCAGCTTCCAAAACCCCCCTGAGGGCAGAGACTCCAATTGCTGCTCAAGAGCTCCTGGCTCCTTTTCTGGCCCAAAGGATGTTCAGGAACCTTTAGCCCTGCATCTTCTTGCTGCCAGTCTTTGGTGGGGGCACCATCCCTGGCCTGTTGGAGCTTCACTGCTCAGAAGAGGCACGTGGACATTGCTAGCCACATGTGCTCCTATCCTTGCCCTTTTCCTCCTCTCCCCTGATCAGAACCATGGACTCCAGGAGCTATGACATTACCATGGAAACAGAGTGGGAAGATGCTGTGGAGGGCAGGTAACTGCCCAGGGATGAAGAGATAGAAGCCAGAGAGGCTGGGAGGTCTGGCACTCTGGGTGCTCAGGAAGCTGGTGCAGGTCCTAAGCCGAGCCCCAGATTGACCTTCAAAAGCCTCAAGTCCCAAATCTGGGCTGAGAACAGCTCCTTAGAAATCCTTTGTACCTCCTTCTCTGATATCCCCCTTCACCTATCACAGTGAGATTTGCTTTTCTCTCTAGGCTAACTTAAGTCATTAACATATAATTACTGTGTACCCACTATGGACCAGGTCATTACAGACCAGCATTTACATTAGAAAGCTCAGGAGGGCAGGCTCTCACAACCTAGCCCCACTGAGAGACGCTAGAGGCAGCTCCAAATGTTGCCACATTGGCTGCTACGGCAGGACCACAGGAAGGTGATCTGTAGGGCTACAAGTTCCTCATTTGCAGGCATGTGATCCATGCCCAAGGGCCCAGAAAGCTCCCAGTACCATCAGCATCTCTTATATTCTTGAGGAGTGGCCAGCTGGGCAACCTTAATGATGGGGCTCCCTTGGGGTCTATGGTTTATGACAGAGCTGGTCCCTGCTAGCCTCTATGAGACCCTAGTTCTTCTCCGTTTCTGCAGGGAGACCACACACCTCCTTCCCTTCACCCCCAGCAAAGCAGAACTCAGGGGCAGGAGTCAGGAAGCCTTCTTCATCCTAACTTTATCCCCCACTGCATCAGGGGACAGTAGTAAAGTGACTTCTGGGGACACACTCTGTACAAGGTCAAGCCCTGTCCAGAGGCAGGGGTTGTCACTCTTCCCTGGTGGAGACCAGGAATCCTCACAGAAGACTGGAGAATATGAGAGAAGAACATTGCTGTGTGTGAGGTATATTGAGAGTCAAAAACAGATTTCAGTCCTGACTCTGCCTCTTGCCTACCCCCCACCCCCCGCCGCACCCAACACCAGAGACTTCGGATAATTCTCTTGGCCTACTAGAGCCTCAGTATTCTCATCTGTGAAATGAGAGCATGGACTGAGGATCTGGCACATAGGAGACATTTAATAAATGCTCACAGAATGAATGTTGAGTGGACATCTCCAAATTCCTGAGTTCATCACAACTATATAAGACACTTTATATTCGCACCCAGTCTCTATCCTCACTGGGCCGGAGTCCAAGTGCTGCAGGAATCCAGGTTCCCACAAGCCTCCCCTTTCTGGAACACTCAAGGAACCCCCTTCCTTCCCCTTTTTTTCTCCAAACTCCCTTTACCTTCCCTCTTACTAACCATGTTGCCAGCAGGTCAGCGAATCCCCTTTAATCCCAAACTCCTAATCATACTAACTGCTTTTTTTCTTGTCCTTATTTACCTTCTAACTCAGGAGATGAGGCTTCAATTAGATAAGCAGGCAGTTGTTCCAAGAACAGGTGACCAGGAGGGAAGTGGTCTTACCCTAAAAGAGGCAAAAGACGTCTACAGGGACCAGGAGCCAGCAAGGCAGGAAGCTCCCTGTAGTGGGTTGAATAGTGGCATCCTCCCCACACACCCAAATTCATGTCCACCCAGACCCTCAGAATGTGACCTTATTTGGAAATAGGGTCTTTGCAGATGTAATTAGTTAAAGATTGAGATGGGATCATACTGGGTTAGGGTGAGCCCTAAATCCAACAGCTGGTATCCTTACAAGAAGAAATAGAAACACAAGGAGACAAAAACTATGTGAAGATAGAGGCAGCTTGGGGTTATATTGCTGCAAGCCAAGGAACACCAGGAGCGTAAGTTGGAAGAGAAAGCGAAGAGTCTAGAGCCTTTGGAGAAAGCATCTTGATTTCAGGTTTCTAGCCTCCAGAACTGAGAAAGAGTAAGTTACTGTTTTTTGAAGCCATGGGGTTTATGGTACTTTGTTATTGCTGCCCTAGGGAACTAATACATTCGTCAAACTCACATTGCCCTGCAATGTTTAAGGTGCACAACTGTGAGCTCTGCAGAGATCTGCCCACCTTCCTTTCTCCCTCTGGAGACCTTCTCGATGCCCTGGGGCTCAAGGAATCCACACGGTTTTTCAGCTATTCTGCTCCACGTGCTTTTCCTATTACATTTAGTCGCCAAGCAAAAGTGCCTAGAAGGGAAGACAATGGATGTTTGGGCTGATGGCAGTTCCTTCAGGATGGTGGAACCCAGATCCATCAGGATATGATGTATCCGCTTTTGAGCAAATCTCGGCCTGCTCTGCAAGAGGACAGTATTCATTCATTCGTTCATTCACTCATGCAGCAATTATTTATTTACAGCCTACTACCTGCAAAGCACGTGCTCAGTGTAGGGCAGGGAAACTATCCCCTTCTCTTGTCCCCTCCTGGCTGCGCCGTGCTCAGATCTGACTGATCACAAAAGAGTTATCAGTTTACCTTATTATGTTATTATTAGTGACAATAATGTAGCACTCTAAGGGCTTCTGCATGTCATTTGCTATACTGAGCACTAAATTGCCTATCTATAATCTGTTTCTCTGTGAGATATAGGAATGTTAATAGCTCTGCAGCCCCCTCACTCAAATCTGTGAGCCCCTCAAAGTATATAAGTACCAACCTGGTCCTACTTTACATTACACTAATCTTTATTCCCCAGGCAATAGAGTAGAGCTGAGTAATAAAGGTCACCAAATTAGCAATTTTGGACCTAGAATGGGAAGAAAGAACAAGAGGAAAATTTTTGGAGCTGGTTAAATTGGGGAAACTTTTGGTAAGGCTATCTGAGGCTAAGCAGTATGGCGAACACCATTTCTGGCTATCAGGCACAGTGCAGGGCACTGGTTTGCTATGGTGGCCTAGCGTCTGGGTCTGATCCTACTAAGCAGCCTTAAGATTCTATATGCATTGCTTACCTCTCTGGGCTCTATTTTCTCATCTATATGTGAAGAGTTAGTCTAGATCCTGAAAGTTCTTTATAGCAGGGGTCCCCAACACCCTGGTACCATCCGTGGCCTCTGCGGAACTGGGCCTCACAGCAGATGAGCAGCAGGCAAATGAGCAAAGCTTCATCTGTATTTGCAGCCGCTCCCCAGCACTAGCATCACCACCTCAGCTCCACCTCAGATCATCAGGCATTAGCTTCTTATAGGAGCACCGGTCCTTGGTGCCAAAAAGGTTGGGGACTGCTGCTCTAAAGCCTTGACATGCTGGGTTCTCTCTAGTCTAAATCACCTGCAGGAGGAACTTTTTAGCCTGCCTTAATAAGTGGGATTTCAAGAATAAACAGAAGATACTGTATCCTCCTTTCTTATTATTGTGTGTATGGGATGAGAAAGAGGGGGGATGTTCCTTGATCACAGTTCCACTGCATACAGTATAGTCGGCTGGTACCTAAGGACTCCATTCCCACATTCAAGGGATTGACCATCTAGTGGGGAAACAGGCCAGTAAACAGGTAATTATAATATGATATGATAAATCTTACACTTCATGCTATGGAAATACAGAGGAGGGGTCCCCAGCCCAGGCTGGTGAGACAGTGTAAAGGGGGAATCAGGGAAAGCTCCCTGGAAGAGGTGGTGCCTGTGCTCAATTTGAAAGGCTGGCTAGGAGTTAGCCTTTAAAATCAAAGGCTGGAGAATTCAGGCAGAGAAACCAACATATTCAAAGGTTGGATATGGTACAGTAAATGCAGAGGAACAACAAATGTGAACAGATACATTTTCTTTCCTCTTCCTGTAACCTCTACTCCTCACATCTCTCTCATCCACATCTTCACACCCACTTGACACCCTCTTTTCTCCTTTCTTTTCCTCTCTCTCTTTCATTCTCTGTAGATAGGGAGAGGAATGCCATCTAGTGAGTTCATGAGCTAGCGAGGGAGCAGAAGAGAAAACCAGTGTGATGAGATCTGGAAGGGAGCTGTGTCACAGTTGTGGGTTCCTCACTTCCCAGCCTCAGTTCAGGGCACTATCTTCTCTGCAGCCTGTCTAGGAGACTCATCCTTACATACCTATGTCTCACTACTACTTGCTCTACCCTCTCATAAAGGCCTTGCTCTTTTGAGGTGCATGACATCCATCTACGTCCCCCTGACCCTCTCCATCACGATAATCCACAGATTCCTAGTCACTTCCCCTCCTTCACTGAAAACTTTGGTACCTGCTTTACTGTCCTCCACCCTAACCCAAGTCCTGCCATTGATTAGGGTGGAATCAGCTTCCAACACTTTGGCCTTTCAATTCCTGACCCTGTCATTTCCAAGTATCCTCCACTTCGATCACCTATTCCCATGATTGCATTCTGGACCTTGTCATCACCCAGTACTGCTCCTCTCTGAAATCAGAAATTCAGTCATCCCACTCTGCAATCACAATTGCCTCTGCATCCCAACTCGATCACTCAATTACTCCAAGTGCACCATTTCTCTGACCTCGTCAACACTATCAGTTTATTGATTCTAATTCTCCCCTAATAGCCACAGCCTATCTTCACTTTCCTTTCTATCTGGCTCAGATTTCTGGCCCAATATTCAGATACTTTACCAATATCTTTAATTTCCTTGTTTTATTGTCCTTAAATCATCCTTGGCTTTTCCATTCCCTTAATCCTCCATAGTTCATCAATTACCAAATTCTGTTAAATTTTAAACAACTTTTCAAATGACTCATGTTTTTCTATCTCCACTGCCTCACTTTAGTCCAGGCCTCCAGCCTCGCTGTTCTGGACAATTAAAAACTCATCTAGCTACTCTTCTTCTAGTCTTCTTCTCTATCGTTGTTTCTCCAGCAGGGCAGCCTCTGTGATTTTTTAAAAATGCAAATGAAGCCATTTGAGTTATTCTCCTGCTTAAAGCCCAACCCTTTGAAATGGCTGCTTGTTGCTCTCCTGTCCCCTTTGCAAGGCTACAGGGTTCATAGTTTGGCCCCTGACTATGCATCTGGCCTCATCTTATATGATCCTCACCTCAAACTTCCTTGAAAACTCCCTGCTCTAACCTGAGTTTGGTGAGATGAGGTGTGGTGGAAAGGGTCCTCGGGCAGAAGTAAGTTCTAATCCAGCTCTGCTCCTCTCTTGCTGAGTTCTTCCAAGGGTAACACTCTATGAGTCAGGCCCACCTTGTCTAATTTCCTTATTTGCAATGATATCTTTTTTCCCTCCAGAATAGAAAAGATAAAATTTGGGAAGAATCCTGTGGACATGTCTATGCTTCTTAATAATTATAATAAAAATAATGGTAGTGAATGTTTATTGAGAGCTTTCCATGTGTCAGGTACTGGCTAAACACTTTAGATGCATAATTCATTCACTTCTCACAAAACCCTATGAAGTAAATCATGGTTATTCCTAGTTTATAGAGGAAAAAACTGAATCTGAAAGGAGTTAGAGTAACTTGTTTGAGGTCACATAGCTGGTTACTGATAGAGTATAGACCTGAACTTACATCAGTCTGGCTTCCAAGTTCATCCTCTGAATCATTTTGTTATACTGAATAGCTAGCTGGGCGAGGGGCAGGTATCCCATTTTTTTGAAGTAATCTTGGGAAAGATAGGTTCAAACTGCTATTGCTTTTGAAGGATCTCAGGTAAATGATACTTGTCTATGCCTTTTTAAGGATCAGCCCAGTTCCCCAAACTTTAAATCCCAGTTTCAAAACAAACCACCCAGAGCTCCAAAGACAACCCTAAACAATTGCTCCACCTCGTTTGTCTTCAGGTCCTCAAGCTGACTTAGACACACATCTGCATCTGTTTTCTTGACAGCTCTCCCAATACCTTCTTCTCTATGTATATGTCTGATGGAAGCAGACTCCAACTATTCAATACCTCCTTACTTCCATGCCCCACAAAAACTGAAGAATTACAATGTAGGCGACCAGAGAGTGTAATTGAGGATGAGAAAGAAAGTATACAGCATCTTGCTGACCTACTTGACCTGTGGAGGATGCCCCAGACACTTCTGGATACTCTTGTTGGGTTTCAAGTGTAACCATTGGGAAGTAAGCCATCACTCACCTACTCACTTACCCTCCCACTCACTCAACCACTTACTCAACAATTTAAGTGGCTACCAAGTGCTTAGCATCATTTTAGGTTCTAATTGTATGAGATAGATTGTTTATATTGAGGAGCTTGCAATCTAGTAAGGAAGATAGATGTGCACAATTGAAAGATTAGCATTAAGCATTAAAATGGCAATATAAGAAAAAGGCACAAGAGTTGTCATAAAACAGTAACTCCAGTACTTCCTAGCTCTGTGAACCTGAGCAGGTTTCATTTAAATTCTCTGAGCCTTAGTGGCCACATCTGCAAAATAGGGATTGTAATAGTTACCGCAATAGGTTGTTGTGAGGATAAATAGGTATAGAGTGTGTGAAAGAGATTCAAATGAAAGAGATTACTATTGCCTCGTGGGTCTTGAAAATTAAATACACCACATTCATAGTATTATTACTATTGTTCCATAGGGAATAAGAGTTATTAAAAATGCTTTAAAATGCAAGCAGGCTAGATAATTTCCCTCACCCCACAGCCTTGAATGTGTTTCCCTCTAACATCTCTGCATAGCTCGCTCTCCCACATCCTTTAAAAGTCTTTTCTCAAATACCACTTTCTCAGTGTGGTCCATCCTGCCCACCCTATTTAACAATGCAAACTCCCTCTCTTTCCATCCCCTCAGCACTCCACATCATCTAACTCTAATAGATTTTTGCCCCAAGTACTTATTGCCTATTAATATACTCAGTAATTCACTTTTTATATTTATTGTTTACCATTTTTCTCCTCCCCCTAGAATGTAAGTTCCAGGAGAAAAGGGATCTTTGTTTTGTTCACTGATGCATTTCTGACTAAGAAGTGTGCCTACAAGGTGTTCAATAATACTTGTTCAATGAAAGAATTAAAAGCAAAATGCATACTGAATGGCTACCTCACCAGAAGACATCCAGGGAAGAGTAAATACAGGAAGGAAGAATACAGAAATCAATCGGGAAAAAGAATGGCTGAGACGCTCACCACGGTGTGTAAAATAGGGGCACTTTCAAACATCAGACTAACAAAAACAGGGTACCCCTCGAAGCTCACAGAGGCAGTTTTAGTCTGGTAAGAAGAATCCATCTTTATACATAGATAGTGAACATATTCCATGGCATTTTGGAAGATGAGTTTGAATAACTTCATGGAGAATAATTTCGGAGTATTTATTAGTTACCTACTGTTGCATAATAAGTAACCCCCAAAACCTACCAACTTAAAACAATAAAATTTTATCATCTCACAATTTCTGTGGGTCATAAATTCATGCAGCTCAGTTGGGTGGTTCTGGCTCAGGGTCTCTCAAAAGATTGTAGTTAAGGCCTTAGCAGTGACCACAGTCATTTGAAGGCTTGTCCAGGGAGAACAGATTTGCTTCCAAGATGGTTCGTTCACATGACTGTTGGCGGAAGCCCTCCAGTTACTTGCCATGAAGTCCTTTCTATGGGGCTGTTTGAGTGTCCTCATGACATGGCAGCTGGGTTTCTCAAGAATGAGTGACCCAAGAAAGAATAAGGTAGACGTCATTATATCTTCTATGATCTATCCTCAGAAGTCACAATCTGTCATTTAGGCATTATGTTATTGGTACACAGGTCATCTCTATTTAATGTTAGCAGATTATTACACAAGGATACGCATACCAGGAGGCAGTGAGTACTGAGTGCCATCTTGGAGGCTGGCTACCACGGAATGTAACTAAAGAAAGATCCAGAATGCGTGTGGGGGCAATGTGGATCTATGGAAAGCAGTCAACCCCTCCCACCACCTTTCTCTAGCTCACCAGAGAAGACTGGCCAAAGGGCAGATTTTTTTTTTACCATTACTCACCCTGAGTGATCTAGCCCTTCAGCTATACATATTGTTCATCGAAAGATGGGTTTGGAAATATCTTTGTTTCCTAGGCGAGGAGGCTGACATCCTCTGTTTGGGACCTTGGATGCTAGTTTCTGCTTGTCAATACACTTCTCTTGTTGACCTTGCCATAAACGAATGTAAGAGCTGAAGGAGCTCAGAGCCCAAGAAAGGATTGACCACATGACCTGAGGAAGGTGACCAGGGAACAGAACATCTGCCATACCCTCGGAAATCTCCTACCTTCACTGAACAGTAAGCTTTTTGATTGGCCAGTAGTAGATGCATCAATTCGGAAAGAGTCCTCCCCAAGGAAGGATTCACAAAAAAAGAAAAAAGCCAAAGAGAGGGAGTAGCTTTCAGGGTAGGAGAGTCCTAGAAGCTATTGTGTTATATGCCTTTTTCAGGCAAGACCATATTTCATCTAAAAAATGGGTGGCACTCGCTCCTGCCATTAATGACCCCAAAAGATGGAGAACATGTATTTCTGCCAGCTCTGGGGGTCTTCTCAGTGTGAGGTTCTTTGGCCCTCTCAACTGGGGTAGAAAAAAGATGTCTCCCTATCCTGTGTACCAGTACGTTCTCTTTATTTTTCATTTTTAATAAAAAGAGGCCTGTGGCAGAGTGCATGAAGCCATGTGACAATGCAGATCAAGAAGGCCCCAACCATGAGGAAACAAATGAAAAACCCGGGAAGCCAGGAAGAAAAATGAGGCTGTGCAGAGCCATCACCATGAAGACTGATGCTTCTTCCTGGCTTGTGTGTGGCATGATCGAATTCAGCTGAACCTAATTCAAAGGGATGACAAGCAACCCAAATGCCTCTCGCTCAGGATGAGTAAGAGCTTCTGACAGGTGAATGCCAAAGAATTGTGGTGCAGATAAGTGGGGAGCATAAAAAAGAAATGTAAGCTTGAATTTTGAAAGTTTTAGAAATGTACTTAATTTCAGAGATGTAAAATCAGATGCTGAATTAGTGCAAAAGGAAAACAGCTGAAAATGTTCCGCCTCAAGTTCCCTAATAATAACAATAACAATAATTATAGTTGACATTTATGGGGTGCTTACTTTTGCCAGGGACTTTTTCAAATGTCTTTTATCTATTGCCTTAATTAATCACTACAACCCAATGAGGTGGTATTAACATCCCCACTTATAGACGAGAGGCCCAAGATGATAGAGGTTAACCAATTTGCTTAAGGTAACACAGCTAGTAAGTATTAAAGTTGGGATTCAAATTCAGGCATCTAACTCCTGAGCCCACAGATTTAACTATCGTTCTCTGTTGTTTTTAAAGGGTTTAAATAAGGAACCAGATGCCGGTAAATGTCATTCTTAAAACTCATGGTGAGGTTCAACAACACAGGCTAGAAGTCTAGCTTATTAGGAAATGAATACCACTAGCTAGTGATTTTAGTGGAGCCTATAGTGCCGTTGAACCATAGGAATTCCAACCTATTAGGCAGCATATAAACAGTTCCTTTATTTTGTGCTGGAAGAAACAGATGCTCAGGTAAAGTGCCCTGTACAGTGACAACCCTGGCCTCTACTGCCTCTATTCACCAGAAAAGCACTGATCAGCTAGTCCTTACAGAGAGCTCTGATGAGCTACTCGGGCATTTGTACAGGATCCCAGGCCATCCTATCCCTCCCATCTCTGTAAAATCATGAAGCTCAGTCTTGGAGATGTGATAAGTTTTCATCCCATGGTAATAAGAAAGCAACACCAAAGGCCTACAGGTCGGCAGAACTCTGAGTTTCATTTCTTGGACAGTTCGGTTCGCCTCAAGGAGTTGTGAGACAAGAGGTGATGTTATATGGGTTTCAGACTAGCCACCACTTTCGTCAGTCCGTACTTTATCTCCTGCCCTCCTTTCGAACTGGAAGGCTTAGTTAACCCAACCTCCTTTTTGCTCATGCCTCCCTTCCTGCCGCACCCATTGCTTGCCGAGGTTCATTCCCAGTGCATTTTATCAACGGGGCCCAGATCCTGGTACAGAACAACGCTTCTTAGATGGTCCTGAACTTAAAGAATCTAAAGAAGCTATTTCATCCATCTTTCTTCCTCTGCTGTCTCCTCATTTCTTGGTATCATATGCAAAGCACACTGTCACTTCGGTATCAAAGAAAGTGCTTTCTTATCCCTATCCTCCTCCATTTCTCATTTCGTGTACCACCTGCATAGGTCAGAGAGAGCTATTGCTTTAGCATCAGTCTGGCTTTGAGTCTCACCCTGTATATTAACCCTGTGACTTTGTACAAGCCACTTATCTCTCTAAGCCTATACTTCCTGTGTAAAATGGGGATAATAATGGTGCCCATTTCATAGAGTTGTTGCAGGATCCAGAGTTGAAATAAAATAAAATAAAATAAAATAAAATAAAAAACATGTCAACACTCACATGTTCATTGTAGCATTATTTACAATAGCCAAGACATGCAAACTACCTAAGTGTCCAACAACAGATGAGTGGATAAAGAAAATGTGATACACACACACACACACACACACACACATGCACACAACGCACATGTCAGGTGCTCAGCACAGTACCCTGCACAGCAAGTACATGATAAATGTTGGCTATTGTGATGATGAGACCAGCGATGCAGGGACTGGTGAGCAAGATCACTTGTCAAAAGCAGCACTTCTAAGGAAATCTGTGAGTAAGCCACTTTCCCAGACCAAGGGTTTCTGGGGAATTGTTAGTGATGTCGCTGCCTGGGGTAACAGGAAAGAGAGGAGGCAATTATACAGCGTGTAACAAAAGTAATTTCATTTCTAATGCCTTTCCCCTGCTGGGCCACTTAGAATCCAAACAATAACAACAAGGCAGGGGTGAAGGCAAGAGGGCAGTCATGTTCTGAAGGGACTCAGCAAGGAATTCATGATCTCCAGGACTCACCTTGGCTCTCAGACATCTATCTGCACGGGACTATCCTTGGGGCTGTGGATGCTGTTCTGCATTGAGTTTGGTACTGAGCTGCGCCCCCTGGAAGGCAGATCTGTCAGGCTGGCAGGGTTGGGATGGGGCTATTGGCAGAGCCCTGAGGGTTGAGTCTGCCTGCCTACACTCACCATCTTCTCTCTGGGAGAAGGCTGACATCACTCAGAGGGCTCCAGGGAAAGCCAGGGGTCCTCCTTCAGTCCCCATCTCATCACTGCAGACAGAAAAGAATTCTCCTGTCTCTTCCTGGAAAAAGTAAAAATCTCTGCAGGTGCCATAAGATTATGACAAAATTGCCCAAACTGCACTAAGCTGATGTCTTATATGTGCTTATCTAACATTAGCCTCTTCCAAGGGCTCCCAAGAGTCTATTTCTCAGCTCCATTTCTCCCCCATACACTGTCTGCACTCTCCAAGATACCCCAGTGGACTCTAGGTCGCTGAGCTTGGGACACTGCAGCGGCACAGCCTCTCCCATCCAAGGGAGGGAGTCCCCAGGGCCCAGTGTGTCATCTCTGACTCTTCCCTGTACCCTGGAGCCATCAGGGGCCTCTACTCCTCACAGAGAAACATTTCCACGTCTCCCAGGGAGAGGAGGCTGTGCCCTCCTGGGGGACATCCTGGCTGCCAAGGGTGTTGATTTAACCCATTTATCAAGTTGAGGTGAAAGGAGATAAAAGAGGGAAAATGTGTAAGCAGACCAGAAAAACAAGTTTCTCTCCTTTCTCTGGACCTGAACAGGAAAAAACCAAGGCTGAATCTTGTAGTTTTACTCCTCCACCCACATTATTGACACTATAATCAAGCTATTTTCCAAGCCTGTGCATTTAAATAATGTGAGTCTACTGTTAAAAAAAAAAAAAGAAGAAGAAGAAGAAGAAGAAGAAGAAGAAAGAAATCTTCAATTACATTGGTGGTGGGGACAGGTGAGAGGCAGAGGTGTATTAATGTTGGATTCCAACACTAGAGTAATTTAAAAAGCTGGAGATAATATCAGACCACCACCCAGAATTGGTATATCAGCAACTTGCATACCCTTAGTGGCTCCATTCAGTATCCTGGAGAGCTGGAGGACTTATAATCCTAAAGCCAAATTTTGGAGTCTTTTTAGGGTCATAGGCATTCTATTTATTGGGAATAGGGAGAAGGAAATTTGCTACTGGGGTTCAGCTATATGAGAGGTCACATCCAGGGAGAGTTCATCTGAGAAGCTGAACTAAGTTGTGTCATTCCTGCTGCCCGTGGTTTCCAAGTACTTCCTAGATTCAGGATATTGTCTCGCTAAGCAGGGTTCCTGGTAGGATGAAGAAGCTTTGACTGCCAAGCCAAATCCAGGTGCCCTGGAACTAGAAAGTTTACACCACTCCTTTTGGGGAGAACTTTAATAATGAAAGAGACCATCATATTTCTAGACTAAAGGAAAAGCTGCTCTCTTTAGGCTCTGGGGCATTCAGAGAATTCCAAATAATCTAAGATTTTCAAATAATCTAAGGTAACTAAGATATCCCAGGGGAAATATGATTGACTGGTCAGCCATTCTGTTATTTTCAAGACGCCAAATCTTAGGTTACTGTGATCTAAAATACACAACCTGGTGCTGGGAGATATTGGAGATATGGCTTGGGGTCCTGGAATTATAATATCTCAACTTTGATTCTTCTCTCCCTTCCTGGGTGCTGAAATACCTTCATTCCTGGAGATTCATAGGCATTAAGTTCCAAGGGAGAAAGAAATGGAGGATGACAGATCAGAAAATATGAGTCACTAGAAAGGAAAGGGTTGGCTCAAGGAAGTCTCATCATCCTCTCTTCCTCCACGACACTCATCGCCTCCCACCCCTGCCCGCCCCATGCTCGCTTCACAGCCATGCTTCTTCAACACAAAATTTGACTTTCACTTACAGGGAAGATGAAGACAGCTCTTTCCAGGCTGAGTTCACATACCTTTTCCCTTACAAGCGTTTACCCAGAGGACAGTGAATTCAGACCAGTCTAGCTTCAGCAGATCAATCTCAATTATATACGAGGCTATATTTTTTACGAGACCCTGAGCTCCTTTTGTTGCCCCTGGTAAATAGGAGGAACTTAAGGATTTATCTCAAGTTCATATTCTGCTGCATCACTGCATGTTCTAGACAGAAATAATCCAACCTTGCAAGTGAAGGTGAAAGACTGACCAGCCCACCAGCATCATCACTGGCCTTTTTCACCCCTACAAGCTTCCTAGCTTACAGAGCACCAGAACCAAATCAATACAGTCAATATGACACTGCCAGCAGGGCACTAGTAGCTACCAGCCTTGAGGAACATGACATGCTACTAAGCTGAACTAATCACTCCTTGGTATTTCAGGAGCAGTTGGGTTAGCAGATCACAGCACATATATAATGAAAGATAATAATTCCTCCAGAAGGGGAGGGTAGGAGAAACATACTGGGTTGGGCCTCAGAGGGGGGGCCAGTTAGAATTTACACAAGTAAACCTGAAAGCCATGTTGGAGATTCTTAGGTCAAAAATATGTTTTAGAAAGAAGAAAAGCCCAGGAAGATCCTGGGGAAGAGTAGATTGGGATTGTAGCCAAGGGATTTAATCAGGGGGATGGCCCCTTAGTCAACAACAATCCCACACCGTAAGAATTTAATATGTATAACTGCAGAAGGCAAGTGGGTCAGTTAAAGACCTTAACTGTACTCCTTCTAGTTAAAAGAGTCTGAACTTTCATGAGGTGATTTCTTAACCCAGGATATATATGAATCACATAGAAATAATAGTTAAAATATACATTCCTGGGCTTCAGCTTGAGATTTTCATTCAGTAATTCTTCAGGGAAGAACCAAAAATATGCATTTTAACCTCATTCCCAGGTGATCCAGATTCAGGGAGTTCATTAAAACAAAAACAACCTTAAAGAAATACTACCATAGATCTCTATAATGAATCAGAATACCCCATTTTCTAAGCACCTTTCATCCCCAGGCTGTGCAGGGAAGGTAGAAGGAACTCAGAATGTTCTTCAAGAAAACAAGGCCGGGGCTACCATGGCCCTCACTTAGCTCTAGGTCTAACCCTCTCAGACTTCTTCCCCGTCAGATGTCTGATTTCAGAGATAGCATTAAACGCCACCACTACCCTACCAGATATGCCAGGAATTTTGAACACTAAGCAGAGAAGGCAAAGACAGGGGGCTGTGGACCAGCAAACCATTTCACTGATTCTCTTGCAATCGATCTCATTTACCATGGCCTCTCTCACTGCCCAACCTCATCCAACATCAGGAACAGGAGGAAAGATGAGAAGAATGATTTTTTTTTTCTAGTGGTCCTAAAACTGCAAGATGAATCAGAGATAAGCAGAGTATTTGCATCCAAAGGAGGGTGAATCACTGAAAATCTAGTTCCTGGGGAGGAGCAAGTATTAGCATGAAAGGTTTGTAGCCTGGTCAAAATCTAGAAGTGATTGGATCTCCAGAAGAAACTGGGAAGGGATCCACAAAGTACCTTGCACCTCAGCAACCTCAGGAGGCCCCAGCACAAAAAGTAGTGGGGTGCCAGGTGGGGCAACAGTGACTCGCTCAGACAGCTTCTCTGTGGCTGAGAGCAAGCACTCGTCCCTACGGAGCTGCAATGCTGTGACTTGTGTCCATGGCGAAGCCTATTGTGTAGATGCACACACGCCCTCTTACCTCTGCTGTTCAAGAACAAGCTGCCCACCTGCAGACAGGGATGGGATGTTCTCTGGCGCTTAGAGCTGCCTCTTGTCTCCGCACATCGCCTTACTGGGGCTCATGGTCTATTCCAGAGACAGTCACCGACCGCTATTACCCCACCATCATCCTCATTCTTAAGTCTAGATGGATCTGAAACCCCAGCCTCCCTCCTCGACTGAATCTCAAACGGAGAGATGGCGAAGAACAGAAATTCAGAACCAAGGACAGCCGCACATTAGAAAGTGGAAGAGTAGAGCCAGAACTCGCCTCTCCCCCATCCTTGGCTTCTGTCCTGAGAAACTGAAAAGTCTCAGATTGCACAAGAGCAGAGTTGTCATAAACAAACCTCCCTTCGAGGGGCGGGGGGGAGCGCCCTGGGTCCCGGGCTCAGGTACGGTCCGGAAAGTGCCCTCCCGAGATTGCCGAGAGGCGGCCCCCTCTGCATCAGCTGCTCCACCGGCTCGCTCTCGGAGCTCCGCGGGGAGGCTGCCCCGACCCCACCCGCTTGAGCCCCGGGCTAAGGACGCCAAGAGGGAGGAAGACGGGATGGCAGTCGCTGGGTTCCGGTCGCCTCCCGGGCGAGTGACCGACGGAGAGTCCGTGGAGAGCCCTACCGCTGGCGGAGCGGCCCCAGGCAGACGGCGCT
>NW_011888891.1:2205382-2224250 GCF_000151845.1 Pteropus vampyrus | reverse complement strand
TGGCAGGGAGACAGTCCATTACGGCTGGAGTCAAGCCACTCTGGGCCACAAAGATGTTGTGTTTCCTCAAAAGACCCACACAATTATTATTAGAAAATTAGAGTGGGAAAGGAACTTAGCATTCATCTAATCCCCACCCTCATTGCTCTAGAAGGAGAAATCAAGGTCCAGAGAATTGGAGTGACCTCCAAATTCCACAAAGATCCAGCACTGGACCAGGCCCCCTTCTGCCCAGGCGCAGGCCAGCACTTCTCTCACATACAGCCATCTTTAGAGGAAATTGGGGAAGAGGAGAGGTCGTAAGTAGGTATGGGATGCCTTTTCCCCTGTTCCTTGCTTTTGGCACTATCGTGTGGATCTGGACTGTCCCCCATTACCCTGTAAGCTTCATAGGCAGCTTACAGCAGTCAGGAATCCTAACATTTTGCCATATTTCCTTTCAAAGCGACAAAACGTTACGGACATAGTTGCAACCCCAGTGTTCACCCTCGTCTACCCTTAGGCCATTCTTTCCAAGGTTTAATCCACTTAAAGAAGAAGTTGGTGCTTTCCAGCTCAGTACTACTACATTCATCCAGGGACAGAGCCACCCAGCGGACAGGCCACCCCTGTCCTGACTAGTCAAAGGACTTGCATTGGTGTCCTGCTTCTGTCACCTACCAGTTGTGTGACTTTGGCTAAATACTTTAATCTCTCTGAGCCTCAGATTCTTCATCTTTAAATTGGGACTGAGAATACCTTTCTCTCTGGCTTCGTTTAGGATAATAGATGAGGAAATGTTAGACAAACTGTAACGTGGGTGACCCCTGGCTGCTCCGAAGTGGAGCCTTGCTCATTCGAGTGGCAGAAGAAAGAACAAGATGACCTCCACAGAGTGCACCAACCCAAGGACATTGTACTGCACTGCCTTCCCCCCGCCGTGCCCCCCCCTCCCCCGATCTGAGTGGATTTCATGCTGGCTGTGAGTGAAACAGAGGGATCTTTTAGTTTTCAATTAGCAAATGCCTCGCTCTTTAAACAAGCAGCACAGCAAACAGATGCACTGAGTGATTCATGACAGGGAACATCTGCGACCAAGCAAGCTTCTGCACCAGCGGCTCCCAGCTTCCCAGGCTGTCAGGGCCCTCTAGAGGTCATTCAGTGCCTCCCCCAGCCTCCCCCATTCTCCTGCAAGCTTTCATAGGCAGAACTGGAAAGGGTCCAAGTAGGCCAGGTGGGGGCAGGGTGAGCATTTTCCTTATAGCTTTCCTGGAAAGGTGACACAAGAGGCTCTTTGAGTTCTCATCTGTATGTTACAGAGCCTTGGAGTCAGGACTTTCTTCCTGATGCTCTACCTAAATATTTATTTCTCCCCTCACTGTAGATTGTAATGGGCTTTTCCACATCAGTGTGAAATGGACATCTGAAGATATTCGTGCCCTCTCCTTTTTTGGAACAATAAAATACAAGTGTGACCCCCTTCATGAAATTCTATTATACAATTCTTCAGAGTTACAAAACAATAAATTAAAGTACAGTTATCCTTACTACAATTTTATTTAATTGTTTGATCTGAAGAAGTCATAAAAATATACACCTTATTTGTACACCCATGTTCACAGCAGTATTTTTCATAATAGCCAAAAGGTGGAAGCAATCCAAGTGCCCATCAATGGATGAATGGATAAATAAAATGTAAATACAGATAATGGAATATTATTCATCTTTAAAAAGGGATGAAATCTATCATACGCTATAAGATGAATGAACCTTGAGGACATTTTGCTAAGTGAAATAATTCAGTCACGACAGGACAAATACTATATGATTCCAGGTATATGAGGTACCAGAGAAGTCGGAGAGTAGAGTGGGGCTGCCGGGGGCTGGAGGGAGGGGGTGAATAGGAAGTTAGTGTTTAAAAGGCACAGAGTTTCAGTTTGGAAAAATGACGTTCTGAAGGTGAGTGGTGGTGATGGTTCCACAACAATGTGAATGGACTTAATGCCACTGAATTGTACACTTCCAAACAGTTAAGATGGTAAATTATATTATTTGTATTTTACTATAACAAAAAATAAAAACCTTGTGTTTCAGTGGCCACTGCAGTTGCCATATATGTGAAAATAAAATAAAACATCTTGGAAATTACTAGATAAGCAGGTACAAAAGTAATTGAATTTAAAAAACAATCAATTTTTCTATAACTTCTGAAGTTGTATTTAGGAAATTACAATCAGTATGTACTATCTAGGATTTCTTCAGCCCTTTCTATAGATAATAAAGCACTTTCTCATCTATGGTCTCATTTACTTCCTATAGCCTGGTGATGTGAAGAATATCATTAATCTGGGGGAGCACTGGGAAGGCTGTTAAAGGGTTTCTCCTTCCAGAAGATGGGAACAAGCAATGAAACTAGGATGAGAGTTTTCTGGTAGTCTGCACACGCAAGGACTATTCAACCGCTCAGGTTTTGAATGGCGTTGTGCAGTTCAGAGAAACTTCTCAACAGTGAAGAAGAAGAGCTTAATCCAAGCTTCCTTTACTGGGTGTGAGCAAATCAGGAGCAGAGATCTAGAAGCCAATCAGCAGCATCTGGGATTCTTTTCCTCACAATCTACTCCTCTGAGTATGTTCAGAATAGCTGAGGACTGTCCCCAGTTGTTCATACCCTCACTGCCTCCAATGCAGTCAGAGATCGTGGATGTAAGAAACAAACAATTCAGGCAGTTTAAGCAGAAAAGGAATTCACTGAAAGCACCGAGTAGCTAGCTCACAGAATCACAGCGGAGATTAGAGAACCGGATTTATAAAACATGCAGGAACAAAAGAGTTAGACACTGTTAGGTCTTCAACCAAAATTAAGCTCCTACAGCAGTCCAGTCAAAACTCAGTTACTGCAGTTAAACACGGCACCAGATGGTATGGCCACCACTGCTGGTATCAGACACTGGCATCCCTGAACTCTATTATGATGCTTCTGAAAAGTGAAAGTTGTGGCTACTTGTGCTGCCTCTAGAATAGATGCTCTGCTGTCTTTGCTTCTCTGAGTCACCTGCTCTTGAGTCAAAATCTAGGGCATCTGCTTCTCACTGACCTGACCAGCGACCACACAATGCAGGATTCTCCAGCTTAGGAAGGAACAAAGGCTGCGGAGCCCAACAACAACAATGATCTACTACATCTCAAATCTAAAAGAAATATCATTCTGTCCTGTCCATTCTACTTTCTGAATGCCACACAAATCTGTCTACTCTCCACCTTACCTGCTACCACTCCGATCCAGGTCACCGTCATGGTCTCCAGCAGATTATGCCCGAAACCCTTTCCCTGGTCTCCCACCACCAGTCCAGCTTCCACACTGCATAAGAATGTTTCTGAAACAAATCTGATCGTGTCACCCCCATTTAAAACCCTCCAAAGACTTTCTGCTGCCTTTGAGATAAATTCTAATCTTGTTAAAATGGATTAAAAGTCAGCCACATCTGTCCCTTGTCTCTCTCCAGCCTCATCTCTGCTAGTGTCCCCTCTACAATGAATGAATGAATGAATGAATGAATGAGTTTTGGAAAGGGTCCCAGAGGTTAACTTCTCGAGTTTCCTAAATGTCGGTCCTTGGGTTGGATAAAATAGAAACATCTAGGAAACTAAGAGAAAAATGCAGATTTGGGAGCCTAATGCTAAATCTACTAGATTAGAATTTAGGAGTTAGAGATTAGGGTTTTGTATTTCTAAAAAGCTGACCAGTGGTTCTGAGCACTAGCCAGCTGGGGAAGCACTAATCTAATTTATACCCCTCATTTTACCTATGTGGGGCCGAGGCCTGGTGAGGTTAAATACTCAATGTATATGAATCTAATTTGGTATTGTAATGAAGCAAAGCTTTGAGCAAAGTTAATCTGACACATTTAATACTATGCATATCATTATTGTGCCACATAGGAATTAGGCATAAATAGTGGGTAAGTTATTCAGAGGGAGGACTATAATTACAGTTATGCAAACCAGATATTTGTTTGGGCCAACTTGGGAGAGGGAAAAGAGCCATTGGGAAAGATTGGGGGTGCTGCTATGAGGCCCTATAGATCAGGAGTACCCATCCCCAAGCCATGGGCCAGTACCGGTCTGTGGCCTGTTAGGAACTGGGCTGCACAGCAGGAGGTGAGAGACAGGTAAGCGAAGTTTCATCTGTATTTGCAGCCACTCCCCAGCACTAGCATCACTGCCTCAGCTCTACTTCAGATCATCAGGCATTAGATTCTCATAGGAGTACCAGTTTCTAGTGCCCAAAAGGTTGAGGACCACTGCTATAGAGGGCCTCCGGGTTTGCCACCTGGGCTTCAACAGATCTGATGATAGGTTGCTCTGCTCACAGATTTGGAAAGTCAAGTGAGAGCAGGGTTGCTAAGAGCCCTTAGACAAGACTAGAGAAAGACGAAACAGCACCTGGCCCCTTCTTCCTTTGAGGGAGGGATTGGACTGGGTAGGCATCATGGGAATAGGGAGGAAAAGAAATTGTAGAAGGATTCAATTCCTTCCACTGAAGGAACAAACTGAAGGCTGAGATTTAAAGAAATTCCTTTCTCTTCAAGCAGAAGCATATTTATCTCACATTGGCATTGCCCGTTGTATTCTGGATACATGTTCCAGGCTCCAGGACTATGCCCACACTGCTCCCTTTGTCTTAAATGCCTGACCATTGCTCCCCACATTTCTATATGTCTGATTCGCACTGGTCTTTCAAGGCCCAGCTCAATAGTCGTGTTCCACAGGCCTTTTCTGATCTTCCATACTCCATCCAGACATAATGTCCCTCCCAGTCTTAATTAAGTCATGTACCTCTTTATGACATTCATGATATCATTATTTGTGTTCTTGTCTTACTTTTTGACTAAAGAGAAATCCTCTGGCTCAGTTTCCTCCAACACCCAGCACAGAACCCATCACAGGGTAGACTCTCAACAAATGTTTGCTGAAAAGAAACTTCCCAATTAGTAATCCATTTGGCTTAATGAACAAACACCCCTGAGGGTTTAAAGGTGAGTTGTCTGTTATACCCAAGTTAGTGTGAGTTGGTTTATTTCAATTGCTTTCCAACTTCCTAGCTGAGAAGCTCTGGGAGTGTAGAAGTTTTGATGGGAGGCAGGGGTGGGGGGGTATGGGGCAAACTTAAGGCAAGGGAAGAGAGAACTCCGGATGTTTGGAGTCTGGACAGAGGATGTCTGGATGGGTGGGCTTTTGAGAGGAAAATGGTATAGTTAGATAGTTTGACACTGAGGCACCAAAATGTAGGGAGAGAGAGAGAGAAAGTGAGAAAGAGAGAGAGAGAGAGAGAGAGAGAGAGAGAGAGAGAAGACTGAGGAAACCAAAGACATAACTGGCTCCTCTTTGTACTTGACCTACTCTTGGTTTGAGCATAATCCCTGCTCCTCCTCAAAGACATAGTACAGAAAGGAAGCCACCTCACCAATTACTCAGCACTGACTGAGTTCCTGCTCAACTTGGGCTAGAGGGGAAGAACACACAAGTCCAGGAGTAGAAACTTCCTTGTTCATATTCCTGACCCTCCCACAGAGTCAGGTGACTGGCTTTCCTATTTGACTTCCCCTACCTTAGCTGGATCACATGCTTGCTACAGGTGCCTGTGCTGGGACGGCCAAACCCAAGGAGGGCTCCAAAAGATGTACATTATTGCCTGGCTTTGTGACCCTGAGCAAACTGCTTAACTAAGTCTGTTTCCTTATTTGTAAAATAGATACAATAATTATTTTTAAAAGATGTTGTGAAGATAAATGTAGTCTTGTCAATGGTAGTACCTTGAGAAAGAGTGTCTGGCCATAGGAAGTGCTCCATAACTGAAATTGACTCCTGTTAGTGATATGCTTGACCTCTCAGGCAAGTAGATTCATACTCCACACCAACTTCAGGACTGTTCTTGAATGATACAGGAAGGTGTAACAGAGTTTTACTGTCCAGGCCTTGAGCTTTGGAAGTTTCCAATCTGGACAGAGAGAAGATGCAGACTTGATGCACAGTTGCACAGTCACAGGTTGCCTTTGATGCAAATCCCTTCCTCTCATAGTTGGACAATCCAGGGCAGGAAGTGCATGAGGTCATCTAACTTTAAAAGTTCTTTCTCAACTGAGACAATTATGATGAGTTGGACCAATTAGATTTTCTCTATTAGAAATCTGAACTATAAGATTCTCTAGAGAGAATGGTTCAGTTGACTCTAAGAGCAGAAACTGATTCGGGGGGAGGCAGGGACCATGAGCAACCATGAGTTAGGGACATTTATGAGTAAACTAGATAATAAGTAAGTCAAAGGCATGTGCAGAGTGAGGGAATTAGTCCATAGCCTGAGAAGTAGATAAACACAAAGAAATAGACACGTGGAGTAGAAAACACTTCAGTGAAGATGAGAACTGCTGAGGGTGACCATTTGTCCTGATCCCTAGAGCTACTTGGATTTGACCAAGTTTGCTAGTTTTTCTCTCTGTAAACTCCAGCTAGACTTCAGTTCTGCTTTAAAGCCTGGTTGTTAAACCTTCCTTGGGATCCGTGAGGACTGACTATGTAGTTGAGATTTCGAATTGCCTTATTTCTACATTCTTCCTTATAACACTCTTTCCCTTTACCCCAAACACACATGCATACACTGACTCAAGGTGACCCAAGAAAGTCTCCTATCCTTTCCAGCAGAAGAGCCTGACATACCCTGAACTGGAACCTAGTTCTAAACAATGGTGTCTTCCTTCTCCCTAAGACCCAGGCCCTACCCTGCTGCCCATATCTGGTGCTCTGAGCTGGGATCCCTCACTTGCTAACCACCACCATTCGGGGTTCTTTCTAGACCTCCTTCACCACCATTAATTCAAGGTCAAGACGTAGAAGGGGTAAATGAAATAACAGAACACTAGGACTCAAGAAGGACAAGCAGAGGTCTACTTACATCTGATGGGAGACTAAAATCAAAAGCAGAAGGGGACTTTTCAGTGTCCTGCTGACTGCTTCCTTGGTCACCTCCTCTCCACATGCCTGAGGTGCCCCTTTCTGGCTTCTCCGGGTCCATGGGTCTTCCCCATTCTCTCCCAAGATGAGACTCTTGACATCCAGGCCACTCTGAACCCCCACTTTCCTTTTTGGTGTGGATTATCCCCCTCCCACCTCAGATGAATTCAGAATAAGTTGGTATTTTTCAACGTTAGAAAACAAGAAGAAAACCAAAACCAAACACAGCCCAAATTAAAATTAATGAAAAAACCAAGCAAGACACATCCTGTTTGTCTAGCACACATTCTTCATTCCTGGGCTACTAAAGCCTCACCTCAGGTCACCTTGGCTGCTATAGGTTTAGATTTATATCTAAGTTGGGCCTGGTCCAAGGATTCTCAGTCACTACTAGAACTGGCTTTCTTGCTGGTCTCTTCCATTGGTCCTCCCTCCAAACCTGGCTTGACTGCTCTTTAACAAATCAGCCATTCTTGTCACTGTAAGTCCTGGCCCCTGGACCTTGAAACTCTTCTTGCATTGCCTGGGATCCAGGCTCTTCTGTCATTGACTTTCTCCATCAGGACAGTTTTCTAAGACATTGAGAAACCTATCTTTGCCTCTGACCAAGTCTAAACATGTTGACCACCATTCATGAAAGAAGGACACAACCACTTCCCAGGGACTTACTCTGCTATAGGCACTGTGGTTCTCACATTGGCATTTAATTTAATCTTCACAACCCTTCAGATTTCACAGATGGTGAAATGGGCTCTGGAATTGCTTGAAGAGGGAGAACCAGGATTCAAAGCTTGATTCTTCGCACTCCAAGCCCAGAGCTGTGTCATCCATTTGTTCATGCAACATCTACACCAGGATGGCAAAGAGATTTCCTCTCACGTGTCAGTACTGATTGATTTGGTGATGGCCTGAAGGGCATTGGTGAGAAGGATTATGAGCTTACATCTGTACTCAGTGGGAAAGAGTATCATGATAAATTAGAGATGCCCAGCATGGGAAGAACTGGAGGAAATAACAGGCAGTACATATGTCATATATTTGCTGTTCTTGGTCCAAGCCATTTTTGTGGCAGCCACATGATTCCAGCAGCAGGCACCATTGTAGCCACAACCTCTCTGCTTTACATCAGTTTCCTGCCACATGGAGGAGCTTGCTTCTTTTCAACCAGGATTCAAGTCTCAGCTTTGCTACTTACTATCTGACATTAGGCAAGTTACGGCACCTCTTTGAGCCTCATTGCTTCATCAGTGAAATATAGCTGAGTATAACACTTAACCTCATGAGGTTTTAGTAAGTGTGAATTGCCTTAATGCTTATAGAGTTCCTGGTACAATGCTTTACACACTATAAGCATTTGACAAATATTAGCAGTAATAGCCTATTGCCCACACTGTTGCACATGCCAGCTTCCTGTTTCTATGAACTGCCAAGGTAAAAAGTACCCAGTCTTCCCAGCTGGCTTATACTCTACTTCAAATGCCATTGTATCTGTGACAGTAAGTACTGGGTCTGTGTTTACCATGAAGTCCCATTACTCTCCACTCTGCCGTTGGAAACTTCAAGTTCTCTCCATGGGCTCCCTCTTATTGATATGACTGCATGTCTTGATTGTTTCATTGAGCACTTTTTAATAAAGATGCTGCTAAATACCTGGTAGAACACAGAAGCTAATATCATCCTAACTGGGGAAAATAATATGCATAAATAATATCTGTAATTTAATTATCAAGGTAAACCCCATAAAGGTTACTGAGGGATCAACATCCATAACTGAAATTTCTGGGCAGGTAATTCCAAAGCTTTGGAAGCAATAGGGGTCAGATTACTGCAGCACAGCAGGTTACTGACCCTTTCTCGGCCTGGACCAGAAGATTAGGACCTCTTATTCTACCATCTCTTACTCAACTACTTGTACCTTATTTCATCTTTGGCTTCATTCATACCTCTTATTCCCTGTACTTACTTACTTGTCAGCCTCCACTTTCTTTTCATCTTTCTCTGTCTAGCCAGGACTCCATGGTTTACCATTTGATCTACTCCATTGCCAATATTTTATTCTCTTGCCATCCTCAATTTTCAAGTTCCCCACTCACTGGTTATTTCAATATCCCCTCTCTTTCTGTGTGTATGTTTGCATACCTCTTTATTGTTTGCTCACAATTCTTTCTTACTCCCCATCTTTGCCATGGTTCACTGTGGAAAGAGTATTTTTTTCTCTGCCTATTAATGTTGAAAATGAGATGGCCATGTGACTTGTTTTGGACAGTGGGCTGTGGGCAGAAGTCACAATGTACTTGTTCTGAGCCAGGGCCGTAAAAGACCTTGCATGTTTCTGAACCTCCCTCTTTAGTCTCTGCCAACACCATGAGAATAACACGCTCTGCCTAGTTCACTGGCCCAAAGAGGATGGAAGATGCAGGGAGCAGACCCAGATATGCAGCCCTGTAACATGATGCAGAGCCAACCTACAGACACATGAATGAATCAAATAAACGTTTATTCTTACTGTAAGCCGCTAAAATTGGGAGTTGTTTCTTATGCAGCATTTTTGTGGCGATACTTGACTAATGCAGTCTCCTATATCTTAATTTCCTTCTTTCTGTCCAGATCATTCCCAGCTATATTTAAATGTGTTTAAGTCTCGCCTATCTTACAAAGTGAACCCTCAATTTTTTTTTTTTTCTTTTTTTGGTTATTGCCTTTTTCTTCCTTCTTTTTTTCAGTTAGGTTTTTCAAAAAAAGTGTCTCTTCTCACTGTCTCCAAGACTCATCTTTCATTCTTGCTTCACCTTCTTGTTCCCACTGCTTCCCTGAAACTGCTCTTGCCAGGGTCACCATTTTTCAGCCAGCATTTTCTGAGCACTGACTCTGTGCTCTGGCTGGACATTGGAGATGCTAATATGAAAAGACAGGCATGAAGCTCATGGTCTGGGGGTATAGAGACAAGTAACAAGACGATCACAACCCAGTATGAGGAGTACTGTATGAGGATATGAAGAGTGCACACGGGAGAGTACAAAACCCAGACATGGAGGTCAGAGAAGTATCTCTGGAGGAGGTGACATCAAATTTGAGAAATAAAGAATGGGAAGATTTAGCCAGGCAAAGAAAAGAAGGATGTTCCAACTAATTGAGAGAAAAAAAGACATAGTATTTTAAAGACAAATCCCATCAAATCATTGCCTTGCTAAAGCTCACAAAAGTTCCCCTTTGTATCCATGCAACAGCGAAGGGCAGGGGCTTGTTCCATTTCATCCCCAGTAGGCTCACAGTAGGAATTTGATAAATATTTGCACTATAAAAGGATTAACAAGACATTACAGTTGAAACATGAGAAGCGCAAAGCAAAATGTTATTTGCTAAATTCCCTGGAAGATTATTATTGATTATTGAGTGTTACAACAAAATTAGCATTTATGTAATGTCTAGTTTATTGTTGATTCCATGATTGGTGCTTAGTAAATGCTTGTTGAATAAATGTAATGCTTGGTAACTTAAATTATAATATCTTTTAATCCTCGCAACATCTCAGTGAAAAAAACTAAATTTCTTAAAGCTTAAGTAAATTTCCCATGATTACTCAACTAATAAGTCGTGAAGTCACACTTGGTTGTCAGGCCTTCCAGTGGCAAAATCTACACTCTTTCCATGAAGTACATACAGTCCAGATACATGTAAATTGGAGCACTGGAGAGGCTTTCTTTCACACAGTTGACACTTGGGCTGGGGTGGGATAGATCAGTAGCATTTGGATAGACCAAAAGTGGTTCAGAAAAAGAGTTCTTGTGAGAGGACCAGCGTGAACACAGGAATGGGAAAAATAAAAATATGTTTTTTTCAAAGGACAAAGAGATTGGTGTGTTTTAGACAGAGGGGCCACATGGCTGGAGAAGCGCCATACCCAAGGATCAGACTGAACTCAAAGTGCTGACTCAGAATAGCTCCTCTTCAATCCTAATATTTGAGCATTACATAGTTTCCGATTACATGCATTTGGGGCAAAAAGGATAGATGACCACTAACACAAAAATTGTTATCAAAGAGGAAGAAATACACCACAAGCTTCTCTACCCTCAACTGTACAAGCCTCCATAAGACACTGGTATATATTCATAATGCTAGATGTATATGTGCAAGTCCCAAAGTAGGCCACCCTAATAGGACCAACAGAAGATGCCTATTTTCTAGACAAAGCTGTGTGACACACTGGAATTCACATGGCCTTGAATAAACTTTAGTGTAAAGTTATAAGCTATCCTGCTTGCAAATCCTTCAGTGGGTATAAAGTTACAGTCATGCAAGATGGTTAAGTTTCAGGAGTCTGCTGTACAACGCAGTGCCTATAGTTAACAAAACTGTATTGTGAACTTAAAATTTTGTTGAGAGGGTAGATTTCATGTTAAGTGTTATTGCCACACACACACACACACACACACAAATAAACCACAAACAGGCACAAGGAAACTTTTGGAGGTGATGGATATGACTTATTACCTTGACGGTTTCACAAGTAGATGCACATGTTCGAACTTATCAAATTTTATATGTCAAATGTATGCAGTGTTTTGTATATCAATTACTTCTCAATAAAGCTGTTAAAAATGAAAAGGCACATCTGAGATGAAACTAAAGAATGAAGCTTTATTATATAAAGACTAAAAGTGAGATGGAGCCAAAATTGAAGACGTTCGTGAGAAGCTGATGCTGCCTGAGACCTGGCCACTCTTGCATGTGGCTGAAAATGGTGGCCTGTACGTGGTGGACAGTCTGAATAAGCATGCAAAGTTTGTGAAAGCCTATAAATGTTAAAATTGATATTCCATGTCAGTTACATTTACACTAACTTCTCCTTCTCAATTTTGAATAATTTCTTCATATTGAACCAAGATATTCCTGGCAGTAAATTTTTTAAGCTTACATTTCAGTAATTTTTATGTCTTAAAATTTTTACTTCTTCTTTATTACCTAACAGTATTTGCACAGAGATAAACAGCAGTAGAAACTACAGTTGAGAAAAAAAGCAAAGAATGAAATTCATCTGCAATCCTAGCGCCCAGAGGGGAGTATTGTTAAGTCATTGGTACATATTTTTCCAGAATCTTTGTATAATATTTAAAACAAAAATAAGACCATACTATACATACTATGTTATATCCTGATTTTTTATTGTTGATATAACATTGAACATCTCTTCATGTCAATAAATATTTTTTTGCAGCATCATTTTGTAGCTGTGCAGGGTTCTATTGTATTGGTGTCACTGGGAACCTATTGCCTCACATCTAAGTTCACTCCAAGCTTCAGAAATCATAATCATAAATGAAGCTTTGGCGAACCTTCGTGTGAACCCTGATCGATTTCCTCAGGGTCTTGCCTCTCCTTTCCAGTTTCCCCCCTTGTCATCTTCTTATTCTTGCTTCTTTCTGGCCAAACTGAATTACTTTGGATTCTTTAAGCACACTATGTTCTCTCTGCCTCTGTGCTTTTTTACACACTCTTACCGCTGCCTAGAAAATTCCTTCCACCACCTGTGATCTCATGTCTAACTAATCCCTATTCATCTTTCAGACATCACTATGTCAGACAAACCTCCCCTGACACCCAGCCCTCACCATTATCACCACTAGCTGAGTCAGCTATCCCTCTCATGATGGCCACCGTCGCGTTCCCTTCATTCTGCTAGAGCAAAAGTCAGGTTGTATAATATCCCGTTTCCCTCTCTCTTTCACCAAATTGTAACGTCCGCAAGGATAAAGATCATGTCTGTCTTGGTCAACAAACCTGGAACAATGCTCAGCACATAACTAGTGCTGCATGACAATCTGTTGAACAATAAATGACTACATCCCTAAAAATAAAACTGTTGGGTCAATAGTATGAACTTTTTAACTCCTACGATACATGTTGCCAGACTGCTCCCTCAAAAGGCCTTCCTAATTTACCTCTCCTCCCACAGCGTTGAGCATGCTCATTTCCTCATGTCCTGGACGGCCTTGCCAAAAATTTTGAGATTTTCATCCATGGGGCTTTATTTAGGGACCACTGACTGGAATGATGTGCAGTGGGTTATTGAAGAGTCTCAACTCAGTGGAGTATAAACATGAAAGTTAATTTTTTCCAGTCATTGCTTTCTGCTGTGTTCTGTTGAATCCCTTTTTTCCATCACTAATGACATTTTGGGCAGAAAGTGAATGTTTCTGTCACTTTCAGTTACTGAAAGCTCAGCCTAGTCAATTTAAAACTCCAAATTCATATCTGATTCAAAACTCTTCTTTCTCCTCAAGCTTCAGGAAGGTTGTGGCTCTAGGGACCCTGAGGTAAAAGAAGCAGCATGAGTCTCTTCTTTCACTCTGTTGCTCCTCCATCCTCTTCTGGGTCTAGCTTTCGAAGCTTAGGGGCAGGAAGGAGGGAAGGGAAGGTGAGAAGCATCTCAGCGTAGGTAAGGGCCAGTGGCATCCATTATCTTGGCCTGGTTCAGTCTGGTCTTATGTGAGACCAGTGGGCCCTGCTGAAGTGGCAGTCTCCTCATGAAAGGTAAGGTAGTGTTATTGAGTGAATCTCAACTCAGCTGCTCTCCTCTCCTGCAAGGACCCACTCAGAGAGAAGGTGGGAATGTCTCCGCTCAATCTGGGCTATGGCCCCCAATCTCCTCTGGGTGGAGGCTCTCCTCACTTGTTATGGTAACAATCTGGACAGCCAACAGATGACCCTCCTCATTCCATGCTCCTTTAGGTGGAACCACAAGAGGGTCTGAGGATTTCCTCTGTGTGCTCCAAGCACCAATGGAAACTGGGATGGGGGTACCTACAGTCCTTCCTTCCAGGCCCTCTACAGTCACTTCTCTCTATGCTGGCATGGGCCGCCTCCATAGGCCTCTTACAAGTATCTCTAGACCAGAAGTAGCTAGTGGTCTCTGTGATCACATATGTCTTCCCACAGCGGGAAAAGGAACTGCCCCTCACCTCAAACACTGTAAAGTTTGCAGTTCTGATGCTGTATTCCCACATTCCCCAGTCCTCTCCATACATAAACAAAAGTAGAGGAACAGGGGTCAAGGCGGGGTATGGTATGAAGGTGGCAGGCTGGTTCTGCAACCTGTGATTTTAAACCACATTGTCATATTATCAGGATGTATTGGCTCTGCTCCTAGGCAGCTCTCTTTAGAATGCAGAGTTCCTCAGTGCCTCTTGTCTGCTGCTTTGGTTTGGACCTTGGCCACAATTCTGAGACACTAGACATCACATTGTTGCAGTCGTGGTCTTCAACAGTATTTTTATAATAATTGCAGAACCAGATTGCACATGGCTATTTCTTGTAGCAGAACTCAATAAAAGTGAAGGGTAGGACCAGACAATTTAGAATTAAAGGGAAAAAGCCACATAAAGCAAGAGACAAAGTTCTGTAATGTGGGAGTGGGGGAAGGTGAGGGCAGACAATGAGAAGAATAGGCTTTCTTGTGCCTCCAGGGGCCTTTAGGGTCAAGAGACCTCTCTGTCCAGTCTTGTTTATTGTCGGGGGCAATCAGACATGTCATACAAAGCAGAGAGTTGGTGAAACCCTCTCAACCTCCCTCAATCCTCCAAATGTAAATGTCACATCCTATTAAATAGATTCTCTGGCTGGAGCCCCTTCCCCCTCACTGGCACTGGCCATAATAATTTATATGGTCACTTCCCAGAGCCTGAGATTTTACAGGCTGATTGGGGAAGTGCAGAGGTGGCCATGCTATGAAAGAGGCTGGCCAGAGATTGTTTCCAGCCCCCAGCATCAATGAGAAAATGAAGCTTTGGTAGGAGCTTAATGAATCAATCATGGTGAGAAGAGCTCTCTCCCTCTAAACTTTCTTGTATGGTCTGTTGAAATGAGATCCTCAATATTGCAATTACAGTCAGAGTGTTGGGAGCCTTGGGATTCATTATTCTCGACTTCAGCAGCATTGATTTCTTATTTAGTAATTAGCTTACCAGAGGCCCTCATGGCATAATTGCTCTATGCACATAATTAAGACATGAATCTTGGGCCTGGACAGTAGCCAGGACACTAAGGACATTGGACACTTAGAGCTCGTAGTCCCAGTTCCACAGTCTCACCAGCTGACCTCATTTGCCTCAGCAACTTCAATAGGCTGAGAACTTCTCCTTAGAAACAGATTTTTGAAGGTTCATGCCAAAGAGATCGACTCACATAAACTAAGCTTACAGAGTCTTTAATGGTTCTAAAATGAGCTCATAATTTCTTGATCTTAAGGAATAGAATGTAGCAGAATTGATGGTGTGTGATTTCCAGAGCTAGCTAATTCAAAATGCATTGTGCTTCTCTGCTTCTGTCTCTCTGTCTCTCTCTTTCTCTCTGTCTCTCTCTGTCTCTCTCTGTCTCTCTTTCTGTCTCTATGTCTCTGTGTGTGTGTGTCTATCTCTCTCAGACTGCTTATTCTGGAGAACCCAACCATCATGGTGTAACAATACTCAGGCAGCCTGAGTAGAGGCCACATTTCGAGAGAAATAGAAGCCTTTATCAAGGACTGACACCAACTTGCCAGCCACATGAATAAACCATCTTGGAAGTACATCCTTCACACACCAACAAGCCTTCAGGTGAAACAGTCCTAGCTGACACCTTGATGACCATTTTATGAGAAACTCCAAGTCAGAACCACCACTCCCAAATTTCTGACTCATAGATACTGTGAGGATCATGTGTTTATTATTGTTTCAAGCCATTAGGTTCTGGTGTAATTTGTTATCCACAATAAATAACTAATACAGAATGTACTTCTCTCTCCAATGCTGCTTCTTCAGGAAAGAAATGGTCTGAGATCAAGGCCAGGACAGCTACAAGTGTTCATATTTTGTGCCCCAGAAGTTTCTCTTGTAAGAATTTTTCTTTTAAAAAATATATTTAAAATGTAGAGACATACAAATTTGCCAAACACTTGTATAAATATGTTCATCTGTAATAGTGAAACTGAAAGACATTTAATATTTCCACCGATAGAGTCCAATTAAATAAATTATGGAGAAAAGTTTAATAATTCTATGTAAGCATTAAATTAATTGAATTAGTAGTGAAAAAATATATTCTGCATGTAAAACTCCAAGTCCAGAAGGTTTCACCGATGAGTCTACCAGCAATTTATGAAAGAAATACTTGAATATTTATACAATAAATCATGAGAAATAAAAAAATAAGGGAACAATTCCTAACTTAAGTATAACCTTGATACCAAAACCTGAGAGAAATATTTTTAAAAAGAAAATTATCGGTATTTGAAAGGAAACATGGCAGAGTGAGAGACGTCCCCAGATCTCTCTCCTTGAAACAACACTAAGATGAACATCTAAAACTCAACAAAAAACCCAAATTGCACACCACCACATCTGAGCATGGGATCTGGGTGTAAGAGCTACTACAGGTCAGAACCTTGGGTGTCAGATGGTGGACTGGGAGAATAAAGAAGTGCCTCTTGCAGCCGCTGGAGCTACCTGTAGGAGAAGGGGGCGGGAAGAAGGTGCAGCATGTTCCCTGAACAGCCCTGCGTAGGAGAGTTTGTGAGCTCCACATAGCCAGCGGCAGGGCCCAGTCATCAGGGCAGAAAGCAGAGAAGTGTGACGGCAGAGAAACAAGAGTTGATTTTCACAGACTGCGGTTGCAAAACCAAGGCTGAGCCACAGCCCCCAACCCCCAACCCACAGGGTCCCTCCCCACATACCCTCTGAGACCAAACACCACGGAGCTCAAGGGGAATCTGAGCAAATGCTACAGAAACTGTTGCTAACACTGACAGGGACTGAAACTGAGGGTAGCGAGTATTAATAAATACCTACAAGAAAATAAAGGCATTATTAAGGCTTTATATAAAGCAAGGAACCAAGAGGCTTAGACGCCACCTACTGGAAACCAAAAGAAAAGTGCCTTCTTTGCAGCAGGTTAAAGAGAGACCTTTATATAATAAATCTTTCTGGAAAAAAAAGCAGCATACACTTCCATTAATGTCCAGGCAGAGAAATAGTCCATTAAACACCATGAACAACCAAGGTGACAAGGCATCTCAGAAAGAAGGAGAAAAATCATCAGAGAATAAGCTTACAAACATAGAAATATGCAACTTAAAAGACAGAGAATTCAAGATGGTACTTCTGAAAAAACTTAGTGAGTTCTGAAATGAGTCATATCAACAATTTCAGGAATTGAAAAAAACAACTAAATGAGCAAAGCAAGGAGATTGAAACCATCGAAAAAAAACCAAATAGAACTTCTGGAATTAAAAAACAACACTGCAAGAGTTGAAAAATGAAATAGCAAGCTTGAGAAATAGAGTTGACCAAATGGAGGAAAGGATCAGTGATATCAAAGACAGAAATCTAGAAATAAATGAGAAGAAAAAAAGAGAAACCGAAGAATGAAAAATAATGAAAGAGAAATACAAGAACTAGTTATACCATCAGGAGAAGAAACATAAAAATAATGGGCATTGTCAAAAGGGAGGCAAAGGAGCAGGAACTAGAAAGAATTTTCAGACAAATAGTGGATGGGAATTTCCCAAATCTAAGGAATGAGCTGGAGACTGGAATTCAAGAATTCAACAGAACACCCAATTATCTCAACCCAAAAAGGCCTTCACCAAAACACATTGTACTAAAGTTATCCAAAACCAGCGACGAAGATAGAATTCTCAGGGCAGTCAGGGAGAAGAAAACGGTAATTATAAAAGAAAACCCATTAAATTATCATCGGACTTCTCAGCGCAGACCTTACAAGCCAGAAAGGAATGGAATCAAATATTTAAACTATTAAGTGAAAGGAACTACCAGCCTAGAATAATGTATCCAGCTAAGCTCTCCTTTAGATAGGAAGAAGAAATTAAGACTCTTCCAGACAAACAAAAATTGAGGGAATTCTCCACTATGAGGCTGGCACTAAAGGAAATACTGAAAGGAGAAGCTCACTTAAAACAAAATAATAATTAAAAAAAATACATAATTAGGAGTAAAGTGACTATCAGGCAAATAGAAGCAGAGGAGTACAATCCTTACAAAGTACAGGGCATTATAAGCTTAAATAATAAGAAGAGAATTGTTATAGTAATGAATGTTCAGCATACATAGGGACAAATTGAGGTAACAATGACGGAGAAAGGGAAGATTCAAAGATCCAAATTCACAAAGCGGAATGAAAATAGGGCACACACAGAAGAAAATGGACACTGTATGTATGTATGTATGTATGTATATGTATATGTGTGTATATATATATACACATATATATATGTGTGTGTATATATATGTATGTGTATATATGTGTGTGTGTGTGTGTGTGTATATATATGTATGTGTATATATGTGTGTGTGTGTGTGTGTGTGTGTGTGTGTGTATATATATATATATATATATATAGCTATCCTTTACATATTCATAATGGTAACCACAAGCCAAAGATTCAGAACTGAAGTATATAACATAAAACAAGAAGAATGAGAGAGAAAACCCACAAAAGCCAACTAAAATAAAGAAAACAGAAACACAAGGACAAGAAAGCAATGGAAACACCGATTACCAGAAAGCAAAAGATAAAATGGCTATAAGAAGACCTCATATTTCAATAATCACCCTAAATGTAAATGGACTGAACTCACTAATAAAAAGGCTCAGAGTTGCAAAATGGATCAAAAAACAAAACACAACCGTATGCTGCCTCCAGGAGACACATCTCAGCTCCAAGACAAATATAGACTCAAAGTGAAAGGGTTGAAAATGATATTTCAAGCAAATGGCATTCAGGGAAAAGCGGGAGTAGTGGTACTAATATCAGATGAAATAGACTTCAAAGTAAAAATGATAAAGAGGGACACTTCATAATGATAAAGGGAATCATGCACCAAGA
>NW_011888891.1:2190369-2205332 GCF_000151845.1 Pteropus vampyrus | reverse complement strand
ATCATGCACCAAGAAGACGTAACACTTATTAATATCTATGCTTCCAATCAAGGAGCCTCAAAATATGTAAAGCAATTACTAACATAACTAAAGGGAGAAACAGACCAAAACACTATCGTAGTAGGGGACTTAAATACCCCACTGTCAGATATGGACAGATCATCCAAACAGAAAATCAATAAGGAAATAACATCCTAAAATGACACATTAGACCAACTGGACATAATTGACATTTAGAGAGCCTTTCATCCTAAAACAGCTGCTTATACATTCTTTTCTAGTACACATGGAACATTCTCAAGAATCGACCACATACTGGGACAAAAGAAAGCCTCAACAAATATAAGAGGGTTGAAATCATATCAACCATATTCTCTGATTATAATGCTTTGAAACTAGAGATCAACTGCAAAAAGAAAGCAGGAAGAACCACAAATACATGGATACTGAAGAATAACTGAGTCAGAGAAGAAATAAAAAAAGAGATCAAGAAATACATAGAAACGAATGATAATAATAGTACAACATATCAAAACTTTGGAACATAGCAAAAGCAGTTAAAAGAAGAAAGTTCATATCATTACAGGCCTATCTCCAAAAACCAGAATGAGCCCAAATAAACAACCTAACACTTCATCTTAAAAGGAAGAACAAATGAAGCCTAAAGTCAGCAGAAGAAAAGAAATAATTAAAATTAGAGCAGAAATAAATGAAACTGAAAACAAACAAAAAAAAAACAATAGAAAAAATAAATGCAACAAAGAGCTGGTTCTTTGAGAAGGTTAATAAAATTGACAAACCCCTGGGTAGACTCGCTACAGAAAAAAGAGAAAGGACACAAATAAACAAAATCAGGGATGAAAGAGGGAAAAGTACGACTGACATCACAGAAATACAAAGGATCATACAAGAATACTATGAAAAAGTATATAACATCAAATTTAATAACCTGGAAGAAATGGACCAGTACTTAGAAAAATACAATCTTCCTAGACTGAATCAAGAAGAACTGGAAAATCTAAACAGACCGCTCAGCAGTATGGAAATTGAAAGAATCATCAAAAACCTACCAAAAAGTCAAAGTCCAGGACCAGATGGCTTCACCAGTGAATTCTACCAAACATTTAAAGAGGATTTAATACCTATTCTCCTCAAACTCTTTCAAAAAAATCAAAGGGGAGGCAATACTTCCCAACTCATTTTGTGAAGCCAATATCACCCTGATACCAAAACCTGGTAAAGATAACACAAAAAAAGAAAACTACAGACCAATATCTCTCATGAACATAGATGCAAAAATTCTAAATAAGATACTAGTGAACCGAATACAGCAATGTATTAAAAATATTATGAACCACAATCAAGTTGGCTTCATCCCAGAGGCACAGGGATGCTTCAACATATGAAAATCAATTAATGTGATACATCACATAAACAAATTAAAAAATAAGAATCCTATGATCATATCAATAGATGCAGAAAAAGCCTTTGACAAGATACAGCATCCATTTATGATCAAAACACTGAACAAAATTGGTATAGAAGGAAAATACCTTAATATAATAAAGGCCACATATGACAAGCCCTCAGCAAACATTATAATTAATGGTGAAAAACTAAAAACCTTCTCTCTAAGATCAGGAACTAGGCAAGGCTGTCCACTATCACCACTGTTATTCAGTATAACATTGGAGGTCCTAGCAAGTGCAATCAGAAAAGAGAAAATATAAAAGGCATCCAAATAGGAAACGAAGAAGTCAAACTGTCACTATTTGTAGATAACATGATTCTCTATATAGAAAACTCTAAAGACTCCATAAGAACACTACTAGAAACAATAAGCAAATACAGTAAAGTTTCTGTATACAAAATCAATGTTCAAAAATCCATAGCATTCCTATACTCTAATAATGAAGTGTCAGAAAAAGATGTGGAAAAAATAATTCATTTTGCAATTGCAACAACAACAACAAAAAATACCTAGGAATAAATTTAATGAAACATGTGAAGGACCTATGTAATGAAAACTACAAGACCTTATTAAAAGAAATCGAAGAAGATACAAAGAAATGGAAAGATATTCCCTGTTCTTGGATTAGAAGAATCAACGTAGTTAAAATGTCCATATTACCTAAAAGCATTATACAAATTTAATGCAATTCCTATCAAAACTCTGTCAGCATTCTTTTTAACACCTATAGGACCTAGTCTTCCAAGGTGGTCTCCCATCCAAGTACTAACCAGGCTCAACCCTGATTAGCTTCCAAGATCAGCTGGGATTGGACGTGTTCAGGGTGGCATTTTTTAAAGAAATAGAACAAAATATCAACAGATTTTTATGGAAGCACAAAAGACCCCAAATTGCCAAAGCCATCCTGTGAAAAAAGAATGAAGCTGGAGGCATCACTCTGCCTGACTTCAAATTATACTACAAAGTGACAGTAATCAAAACGGCATGGTATTGGCAGAAAAACAGACACACGAACTGGTGGAACAGAATCAAGAGTCCAGGAGTAAACCCATATTTATATGAGCAAATAATTTTCAACAAAAAAGCCAAAAACATACAGTAGAGAAAGGAAAGCCTCTTCAATAAATGGTGCTGGGAAAACTGGAAAGCCACCTGCAAAAGAATGAAACTAGATTGTTGTTTATCACTACACACCAAAATTAACTCAAAATGGATTAAGGACCTAAATATAAGACCTGAAACAATAAAATGCAAAGAAGAAAACACAGGAACTAAACTGAAGGACCTTGGACTTAAAAAGGATTTTATGATTTTGACCTCAAAAGCAAGGAAAGTAAAAGATAAAATAAATGAATGGACTACATCAAACTAAAAAGCTTCTGCTCAGCAAAAGAAACCATCAACAAGGTAAAGAGACAACCATCCGAATGGGAAAACACATTTGCAAACAATGCCTCCAATAAGGGCCTAATATCCAAAATATACAAAGAACTCATACAACTCAATAACAACAAAAAGCAAACAACCCAGTCAAAAAATAGGCAGAGGACCTGAACAGACGCTTCTCCCTTGAGGACATACAAATGGCCAACAAATATTTGAAAAGATGCTCAACATCGCTAGCTATTAGGGAAATGCAAATCAAAACCATAACAAGCTATCATCTCACACCCATTAAAATAGTTATAATCAACAGAACAAGTAATTACAAATGTTGAAGAGGGTGCAGAGAAAAAGGAACCCTCATACACTGCTGGTGGGACTGTAAATTGGTATAGCCACTATGGAAAACAGTATGGAGGTTCCTCAAAAACCTAAGAATTGATCTACCATATGATCCAGCAATCTCTCTACTGGGCATTTACGCCAAAGACTTGAAAACCCGTATCCAAAAAGATATTTGCACACTGATATTCATAACAGCATTATTCACAGTGGCCAGGACATAGAAGTAACCGCAGTGCCAAGCAATAGTTGATTGGCTAACGAAGCTGTGGTACATATATACAATGGAATATTACTCAGCCGTAAGAAGAGATGAAATACTGCCATTTGCGACAACATGGATGGACCTCAAGATAATCATGCTAAGTGTAATAAGCCAGACAGAAAAAGTTGAAAATTACATAAGATCACTTACATGTGGGATATAAACCTAAAGCAACAAATGAACAGGACAAACAAACAGAGAATCATGGACATGGACTATGGACTAGTGGTTATCAGAGGGTAGGGGCAAGGGAAGAGCGGGGAGGTAGATGGGGTAAAGGGGTTAAATATAGGGGGATGGGGGAGGGTGAAGTAGGTAAAGGGATCAAATATATGGTAGCTGAAAGAAACTGGACTTTGAGTGGTAATCACACAACAGAATATACAGATGTCAAATTATAATGTACACATGAAAATTATATAATTGCATTAACCAATGTTACCCCAATAACCTTAATTTAAAAAAAAAGAAAATTATCAAATTTCACTCTTAAACACTGATGCAAAAAATTTCAAAAAAAATGGTAGGAATCAAATCTAAATTTATAGAAAGATATACAGCATGAATAAGTTGGGTTTAATACAGAAATGCAAGGCTGAGTTGACATTATAAAAATCAATCAAAAGTAATTTACTTTATTAATAAAGTAAGGGAGAAAATCATGGCAATCACATAGATGTGGGAAAATCTGATAAAATACAACATTCATTTATAATTTTAGAGAAGAATCACTTAGCTGAATAGAAATAAAGAAGATGCTTTCTTTTATTATTATTTAAGATCTTTATTAACAGGTGTTTGAAATTTGTTAACTTTTGAAAAGAAATATGTCGAAAACTTTTATTACAAATTAAAAATGAAGTCCCTAAAAATCTTAACTTGACCGGCTATAAAACACTTTAAAAATCTTTAAAGATGTATTTAGAAAAACCAGGCTAAATAAACACACACACACATTTGTCATTACCAAAAAGATATGTCTTTAAATAAAAATAATAAAAACCCAAAGCTTCATATATTACAGTTCTAGTTATCCAGTCAATGGGCAAAAAGCAAGCACTTAAAGTTTTCAGCTCCAATCTTCTGTTCATCTCCTATTGCTGGAATTTCACATTCATTTCTTCTTGTTGGAAATAGTAGCTACATTCCTAGAAATTCAATAACTAGACAATTCCACAGAAAAGATCAAATGAGCAATCACCACAGTGAAAATGGCATTTAAAACACTCACGTACCCCACATCTCTACATGTTGACTTGGAAATTCCATTTTGGAGAAACTCTCTTGTAAAAATAAAAATACTGATGTATAAGTATATATTTGCTTATTTCACAATTGTTTGTAATGAAAAGAAAAGAAACTGAAACTACCTGACTGTCCATCAGCAGGGGAATGGTTGACTAAATGATGATTCTTTTTTGGAATACTGTGTTGCTGTTATTTGAATGAAGAAAATCTACATTGTTTTCCCCTATCCTTAGCCTTTGCCTTATACTGTGTCTCAATAAGTAACACAGGTCATCCCTCTGCTGAGACTCTTACTATGGACAATCATTTAGGAGAAGGAAGACAAGCACCCAAGGGCTGGCTGGGACTGCTTGCTCTAAGGTTAGATGCTTGAAACAAGGAAGGAGCTAGAGTCAGTCCAGGAAGCCAAGCCAAAGGGATAAAATGTGCTCACCAGCTCCTCCTGACAGCTGACCAATGGTGGGAAGGGAAAGAGAGCTAGGATTCAGGTCTGGTGAAGAAACAGATTTATTTATTGAAAACCCTGGTCTTAGAAGGCCAGCAGAACAAGGAACCACAGGTGGGTACGTGAGTAGGAAGATTCTAGAGTCAGAATAACCTGTGTTTGGAAGTTCTGGTTATTCTTCTAACTGTGATGTTGAGCAGATGCCTCATTTTATTTTGTCTTTTGTAAAATGGCAATTTACCTCTTAGGTTTGATGAGAAGAGTAAGTGAGTGATGTGTGTAAAATACAGAACGTAGATGTTTAACAGTGACAGGTATCATCGCTAGCGTCTCTGAGTACACATCCATTCAAAGCAGATGCTCTGCAGTGGTGAGCATGGTCATCGTTTTTACAATGTTTTTCTAGTCTTCCTGCAGGTGAGAAGAGAGGGAGAAACTTGCTTCTGCCCTCCTTTCTCTCTGCTCCACAAGCCTGGAACCTCGTTCTGATTCTTCTTTTATTACCTGTGCGTGCAGCTAAGGAATGCAGCCCTTAGACAGCTCAAATGGCAGGAAGCCAAGGGGAGAACCCATCACTACTGTGTCCTGATAATAACTGATATTGATTCAATTATGCAAACAGCTTATGTGTGCACTGTGCCAATGGAGACATCAGGATTTGGGGACCAAGTTTTGGTATCTGGTCCAGGGCTAGGATCCAGTGTGTGTGTGTGTGTGTGTGTGTGTGTGTGTATGTGTGCGTTTTAAGTATCATTGTTACTGTGATTGCTCATCTGAAGCTATTTGATCTTTTTTGTAAAATTGTCTAGTCATGGCACTTCTAGGAATGTAGCTATTTGTAACAGAGTTGTCTTTTCTTCTGTTCTAAGGGAACATTTTGTAATGCCCTCTTTTCCTCCTAACACTTAAAAAATTTCAAACATATAGCTAAGTTGAAAGAACTTTACAATGAACACTCATAAACTCAGCACCTTGATTCTACCTATCATTAACATTTGACTAGACTTGTTTTATTATATATCTGTCTGTCTATCCAAACCTCTAACCATACATCACTCCCACGACTGCAGTAACAAAGTACCAGATGACTACCACACGCTGAGTGGCTTAAACAACAAAAATGTATTGTCTGTCAGTTCTGGAAGCTGGAAGTCCAAGATCAAAGTGTCAGCAGAGTTGTTTCTTCCTGGAGCTGTAAAAGAAGGACCTGGTCCAGGCTTCTCTCCTTGGCTTGTAGATGGCTGTCTTTTCCCTGTGCCTCTTCAAATTGTCATCCTTCTATGTGTGTCTGTGTCCAAACTTTCCCTTTTTATAAAGACACCAGTCATGTTGGATTAAGCCTACCCTAATGACCTGATTTTAAGTGTATGACCTCTGTAATGACCCTGTCTCCAAATCAGGTCACTTTGGAGGTACTACTGGTGGTTAGGACTTCAACATATAGATTTTGGTGCAATTGAACCCATAACACTTATTTATTTTTGAAACATTGCAAAGTAAATTTCAGACATCAGTTCACATCCCTCTAGATACTTCATTGATCATATCATTACATAGAGCTTTATATATGTTTATAATTTTTTAATGTAAATTTTCCATATAATGATATGGTCAAAGAAAGAGAGAGACTGAGACAGAGGAATAAAAGGCTGCCTTATTTCACACAAGAGCAGAATAAAGGAGACAATATCAAGATATTCAAAATGTTATTCATGAATATCAAAGTGCTAACACCCATGTTTATACAGCTCAGTCCTCGAGGTATTTATATAGGACATGATCTGCTCTGAGAAGCTGTAAGAGTGGTAAGTCTTTCATCCGTATCATACAGGCTGATCCGTTTGGTGGGTGAGGCAGCAGAGGACACACAGAAGGATCAGGAGACTGTAGAACCTGTGAATCAGAGAGGTTTATTGTGCTACACCTAATGACCCAGACAGAAAGAAAGCTCCCTAAGTTTTAAAGACCCTTGAAACCCCTCCCACATTGCCTGCAACCCTGTCTCTTTCAAAAAAAGAAAGAAATCACCAAACTTTCTTGCTCACATGCTCATCGTCTCTATAGTCAGGAAATTTTCCCCCGAATTTCACTGGCAATTTTACTTCTCTGTTAAATGCTCTTTCCTTGATGGGAGCAGAAAACAAGAAGTCACCCTTCTTCGAATAAAGCACTCCTCATGGAACTGCAGGATACCTTTGCTTTCTTTCATGAATATGTTCCAACCTCAGAGGGCTCTTAATAGCTCTGCCCTAATCATTAGCAAGCTGCTTTGTCCTGTCCCCAGTCCTCCACTACCCTTCAGATTGGAGAAGAACAGCCTCTGATGCAGGATTGAAGTTCGGGGATGTGCTGCCTATTCACTGGTGCTGTGAGTTGTGACTCTACTGGTGTCCACATCAGCCTTGGTCTTTGAGACTTACCTGATTTTGATCTTAACTCACTTCCTGAACACTTATCACCAGCCTGTCACCCATCATTTTTACAGTCATGTACTCTCATCACCTATGACAAATCTGTGTTACTAGCGGCAGTGGCCCTGATGGGTGGTCATTGAAAACATCCCTCTTCTTGAAGGTTGGCCAGCTCTTCATGTTTAGCTACTTGCCTCCCATTACCTAAGGCTGGAGGGTGAAGTTAGTTTGATTTTATCTCCTTTGGAGAAATTGTCACTTCGTGGCTCTACAATTCAAGGCTGCTGCCCTGGATTGGCCCTTCCCATTATGTCTAATGCATAACAAGTGCCTTTGTGACTGGCTGAGTGTCCACATTACTCAAATGTGACAGTGCTCCCTTTGTTCTCCTCCTCCCAGCACATCAGTGTTAGCCAGTTCCACACCACACCACCATGAAAATCAAATCAGCAGGAGCCTGCTAGAAATTGATGTGTGATGCCAGAAAAACCCACTCCAGATGCTAAAGAGATGCCCATTATTGGTACCTTCTCTTGACTGTCTCAGTATTGGTGAAGGCCCTGTCACTTTGTCAGTCACATAAATAATAAGCTATTAAGCCTCACCTACCTCAGCCAATTGCACGGTCATTTCTGGACTCATGTAAGTATCCCTAGAGTTACAGATTGCCAAGCAAGGCAGCAACCTATAGAGGTCATTGGATCTATCCTCCTTTAACTTCCAGTCTATCCAAACCTCCTGTCTATCCACCGTCCAAGAAATAGGGGCATCTATTATTCCTTCAGCCTCATAAGATCTCCAATGAAAAGGGTATTGTATTCTCATTCACGGATTTTTTAGATGAGGCTTAAAAAGAACACAAGGTTAGTAAATGGTGCACTGGCCAGGAACCCAGATTTAGGACTAATTTCACTCCCCCAGACTGGCCTTGCAGACTTAGAGAAAATAGTTCAAAGCATCTTCCTTTCCCCTGTTTTTCAGCTACCCCTGACAAAGAGAAATTTGGCTTGAAAGAGGAGGCCTTGGTCCCAGAGGCAAACAGAGTCTCAAGTCTCAATTCTGTGGAACAGTGTTCCTTATAGAATGGCGTGAGGGCAGCAGGGAGAGGGATGGCAGGTAAGCATGACTGAGTTGAGCTAGCAGAAAATTCCTAAGACTTTGTTGAGAGCACAGTCCCTACAAGCAATAAAAATAGAAGTACATGTTAAATGCAGACTCTCTGGTCTCCAGCCTGAGCTGTAGCTGCCCTATTGAGGTCTTCCAGACAGGAAGACAACTAAGCTGAGGAGTCAAGTCACAGGTAGAAGACTTCAGGACTTTCTTGCAGAAGTCCTGAAACTCTCTGAGTTTGAGGCACAGGTCTCTCTCGTTGAGCTGGAGTACAGGGGATAACCTCCCCATTTTGATTCCCAATTCACAAACATCACTGCTGATGCTTTATGGGACATTTGTGTTTGAAAGTGGATTTGGCTGTGTCTTAGTTTGGTCTGCTATAACAAAATACCACATAGACTGGGTGACTTGTCAAAAACAAAAAATTATTTCTCTTAGTTTTGGAGGCTACAAGATTATAGTGCCTGCATGGTCAGGTTCTGGTGAGAGTTTACTTCTAGATTGCAAACAGACAACTTCTCCTATCCTATACGGCAGAAAGAGAAGAGAAGCAAGTTCTTTCACCCTAATAAGGGCACTAATCCCATTCAGGAGGGATCCACCCTCGTGACTTCATCTAATCCTAATTATCTCCCAAAGTCCCCACGCTTTAATATCATCACACTGGGTAGTAGGGTTTCAATATATGAATTTTGGAAGGACACAAACATTCAGTCCATAACAGGCTAGAGAGTTTTTTATTTTCTTTTTGTTTTCTTTTAGCAATGAGAGCTGCTCCCATAGCCAGGCTCTTTCTCATTGCATTTGGAAAGGCGAGCTCATCTGAAAAGCATCGGAGGTAGTGCCCGCAGCCCTCGCAGCCACGCCCCAGGATGAGAGAGAGGAAGAAGAGGAGAAAGGGGAAGCTAGAGGGAGGAGAGGAAATAAAAAGACGTAAGGGGGGCAGGAAGAATGATAAAGAAAGAAAGGAACTGGGGGGTGGGTGGAGAGAGTACAAAGATGATAATAAGAGCTCGCTATATGAACCCTATTCATTGGTTTCGGGGCCAGATTGTGCGAGTTTCTGGGACACTGCTCACTCAGGCCTGGCCGAAGTTGACAATGGTTTTCCTGGGGATGATCCAGGCTGAGCAGCAGAAAATAGGAGCTGTTCTAATAGTAATGATAATGTTAATAAATAAAACAGCTAATGTCGAGGGTAATTCGGGTTGAAAGGAAAGTTCGATGCAATGAGAGAGAAGCGACTCCACTACCCATTTGACTTCAACCGATGTCTAGTAAGGGAATTTTTCATCCTTAGAAACAGTGCTTTTACGCTGGAAGAAATCTTGGGCACCTCAGAGGCTGTCAACCCTTCATTTTACAGAGAAGTCTCAGAGAAATTAAGTGGTTTTCTCAACACCACTAGCAAGTTAGTAATAGAATCTGACCCTGGGAAGTTTTGCCTCCCAATTTGAGAGGTAACTGCATATTGCTGAGAGTCTGAGGGTTTTGGAGCTGGATGGCTCCGAGCTCTAAGTCCAGCTCTCCCATCGGCCCAGCAGGAGGGGCTTGTTCTTTTAGTCTCCACTCCGGGAAAGGTTTTGGAAACTAATGCAATGGAAGAACAGAATCATTTGTCCACTAAGTAGAGCAGGATTAAGTGGTAGCCTCCCTTCCTGGTGCATTAGCTCAAGATCCCAAGAAGCATTAGCTCAATGCTTCTTGCATTAGCTAGAAATATTGCATTAGCTCAAGATCCCAAGAAGCCACAGCTCAGAGAACCTGGCTCTCACTACAAGGGTTAAATGTTTCATAATGTGTGCCACTCTATACAATAGGGACCTGAAATGTTTGCCTATTATGTGGAGCCATGCCAGTGTTTCCTTTTCTTACCCACTCCAGGTTTGTGCTTCTTTGTCCTCCATTCACCCTACTGTTTAGACCTGCATTATGCCATGGGGTGGCAACTAATGTGACCATTTAAATTTAAATTTATTAACGTGAAATAAAATTTAAAAGTCAGTTCCCAGTACTAGTCACACTTCAAGTGTGACCTGTAAGCTGGTGGCTGCCATATTGGACAGCACAGTATAGAAGATTTCTATCTTTGCAGAAAATATCACTGGACGTTGATAGTAAAAGGCCCACTTCTGTAGTTTCATTGTTCATTGTATGTTTGTCTTACTGTTTCTATTAAAAATTGCTGTAAGCCCAGCCATTGGTAGTTTGTTGATGGGGACAGCATCACTTCATGTCCGTGCCTGGCTGTCAAAGGCCCTGCAGGCCGAGATGTGTGTCCTTGTAGAAGTGCTGCTGTGCCTCCTTCTGGAGCAGCAGATGAGGAGAAAGGAGTGACTCTACACCACCTGCAGGGGCTGACTGCTGGTCTCTTCCCTCACTGTCATCTCTGACTTTCTTTGCTACTCCCTAGTGTCCCTGGTGACTGCATGTTAAAGGCTTGAAGAGCTCCTCAGGCTCCAAGGTCCTGCTGAATCTAGCTGAGCACTGGGATTAACTGTCAAATTCCAAATTGGCTCAGCCTTCTTTCCCCTCCGAACCGTGACTTTGATTTGCAATCCAAAATCCATGCTCACAATAACGCAGCAACTTGCAAATTGGAATCCTAAGAGAAAAGATCAGACTCAAGTTTCTGGGCAATTACTGGCTTCTCCTAAAAAGAAGGAGAAGGAGGGACAGGAAAAAGGACAGGGATACTTCTTGCTTTCCCGGAAAGTGCAGTTTATTTTGCCCATCAAATGAAAGGAAACAAGACTACTGGGAGATCAAACCCATCCATTATCGAAACCATACAGGATGCTCATCTGCCTTTGCTTCTGCAGTTTTTTGGTCCCAACTAAAACCGCTCTGATTAGCTCAGATGTCTCATTTATTCATTCACTCACCACTCACTTATTTTTCTTAACCAGACCTGCACATCTGAATCGCTTCGAGAATTTTTTCAAAGCGCACAAACCCAAACTACAGGCAGACAAATTGAATCTGAGTTAGTGGAGGATGAGGAAGAGGGCGGAGGGGTGTAGAGTGTGGAAGGGGTCTTGGGTCTGGGCTCATATGTCTTCGAAACATTCCCAGGTTATGCTGTTGCTTGCTCCTTGGTAGGAAGCCCTGCACTCATTCATTCCTTCATCATTCACTCGAGGAACATTCTTTGAATGTTAAGGACTATGTTAGATGATGGGAAGACAATGGACCTTATGCAGAGGATCTCAGGCTTGGCTGCATATCAGAAATACCTGGTGAACTTCTGAAGATCCTGATGCCCAGGCTGTGCTCTAGAGCAACTAAATCAGAATCGTTTAGGAGTAGGACCCAGGCATCTGTATTTTTAAAGTGTTTCATATGATTTCAATATTTTGACTCGGAGATAAAAGAATTCTATGAAAGCATGGGTTAGGAGAGATGGGGGTTCTCACCTAGCTTTCCTAGGGAGGTCAATAAAACTTCCCTATAGATGAACACAGTCACAGCGTGCGTGCTAGCCAGCTAAGTATCTTCAGTATCCTTCCAGGCAGTGGGGTTTAGGGTAGAAAAGATGGAGAAGACTGACCCAGGGCAGAGTTCAAAGGACATAGGTCTCAGAGGGGTCCAAAGAAGGAAGAAGCCCATCTCAGCTCCTCAAGTTGGTCAAACCACAAACTGGAATTTGAAATGGCCTTGCCCTGATAACGACATGAAATCTGCTTTGAAACAAGGAGCTCTTGTGCTCACGGAGACGTCACCATTTCTAAGAGGAGTGGCTGTGGGACAGGGCCAGGGACAGACATCTCTCATCTCATTCTGCTATTTTTACTTTTCTGTCAATATTGTTTGTCCATGTTTTGTCAAAAATGTTTGAGCACTTACCATAAGTCAGGCACCCTGCCAAACACTGGGTACCTAGAAATGAAAATAACCTGATCCCAACTCTCAGTGAGTGTATAGTCTTGGGCAGGATACAGACTTGGCATCGGCTATTCCTATATGTATATGAATACATATTTATTTATATATTTATATAAATTATATATGTATATATAAATATAGATATAAAATATGAACAGTGTTTTTAACAAGGTTATTGTCTTACGAATAAGAACATTAAAGGTTTTTCCAAAGTCACCTGGATGGTAAAGATTGAACTAGAAAGAGAAACTCAGGTATGACTGACTCAGCACTTCATATGTTTCATCGTGAACCTGAGCAATTGTTACGCTTGTTTCCTCTCCTCTCCTTTTCTCCAGAACTGTATCTTTAGAAAGTCTGTACTTCAATTTCCAGAACTGTATCTTTAAATTTCCAGAACTGTATCTTTAGAAAGTCTGTACTTCAAATGGTTATTTACTTTCTTTACATCAGGCTTACTTCTCCTTGGCTCACCTTATTTGCTCCGAGACCACGCCGATCAAACAGGTCTGGTCTAGAAATCTGCATGCGGAATTGCTGTCTGCGCAGTTGATAGACTTTAACGTTTCCTCCATTAAAATCACTCTTTATTTTTCAGTAAGATGAGTGTATCTCTGCTTTAATTTTAACCTATTGCTAATCTATATCCCTGATCCTTGATCTCTTTCTCTGTTGATATGTAATTCACTCTAGGATTCTCAAATTATAGGGTGCCTGGCATCAAATGAAATAAACTGGTGACAGTGATTTGTTCTGGAGAAGGAAACTGGCCAGAAAGGAAGAGTCTTAGTTTTTTTATCCATAAATCGAGGGCATAATGAAGAGAAATCTCTGAAGTTTTGAAAGGCTCTAACGTCTCATGTTTCTATGACACTCTGATGGGGCTTAAAATAGAGAGATGTCCCTTTTCTCCTGAGCTGACTTTTCTAGTGGCTGGTAAATAATGCATACATTTTTGTGGTGTAGCAAAACTGTCCCGACTGCCTAATTTTATAAATCAAAGTAAACCCCAGTGTCTAGGAATTGGGCTCTGATGAAAGGTGTGTGTTCTGCTGAGCCTGGAGTAGGCACGTGGTGAGACTCCAGCCCATTCTCTTTCAGTCTTCAGGTGTCTCTGTCTCCGGCCTGCCCCATCTCAGGAACAATGCTGTGTGAAAAACTGTACCTACTTGGGCATTGCCCATGCATTTTTACTTAGAGAGTTGTTTGTTTGTCTCTCTTGTCATGGTTAGTCCAAGACCAATGTCCAGCCAGTGTACTTCTGCCCAGCAGCCCATAGAGATGTCCCTTGTTCAGGAAAGTCTCACCAGGCCAGTAGTTCCCAGAGCAGTAAAAGGGACTGGCAGGATTGAGGGAGAAAGGTTAGCAGAGTCCGTTTTCTCTTCTGCATGGCACCAATTCCCTTCTAATTTATCACATACTTTCAAAAAAACTGCAAAAGGAAGGCTATGCTATTGTGGAGAAGGCAAGAATTTTGGAATTAAGAAAGAACTAGATTCAAATCTTGGCTACTTTATTGATAATTGAGCTGAACCATATGAAGTTGATATTTTTCCATTTTCTACCTTCAGAAGCAAAAATTTCATATATTTCAACCTGTAGATAAGTTTAACTTCTTTATGTCTCAGTTTGTTCATCTGTAAAATAGGAGTAATGTACTTGTCTGGTGTGACTGTTGTGAAGCTAAATGAGATGCATAGTAACGCATAGATGCCCAGGCAGAATCTGAACATACTCCTTTCATGTAAAAACTGAATACTCATCATTTACTAAATGCCAGGCTGGGGCTCAAAAACAGCAGCTGTCAATACTGTAACAAGCTGTTTGCTGGCAATCTGGTTCTCCTTCCTTGTCCTAAGCCACAGACCCCGCAGAGCCTGGTCACACCAAAGGTGGAGTGGGAACTGGTGTGATGAAGGGCCTGGGGTTGCTAAGTCTGAGCTCCATCCTTTAACATCTAGGGCAGGTTATGCTTTCTAAGGCCCTCAGCTCTCCCTCTGGTAAAGAGAGGGTTACTCTTCCTCCACAGCTTGTTTTGAGAATTTAATGATTACATATGCAAAATGCCTGGTACGGAATAGGTTTTTAATAAATGGCCTACGGCCACAAGAGACATGAGTGGGGACTCTGAAGGAAGCAGCGGAAGGGCTGAGGTTGAAGGACAGGAAAGTGGGGAAAACTGGAAAGCTAGGCTGAAAGCAGAGGCTTCCCCACTGACACCCTGGGACATCACCTGGGGGAGAGGTTTCTGGTTGTCAGGAGCCCGAGGGAAGGATCCCCTCCCACTGGAAACTGTACTGGAAAATGAGAGAGATGGTGAGAAACACAATTACTGTAGCCTTCGGCAAGCAGATGCCGGATGCCACTAAGACCCAACTCCTTAATTGGGGATTAGCAGGC
>NW_011888891.1:2183368-2188484 GCF_000151845.1 Pteropus vampyrus | reverse complement strand
CTTTGAAATACAGAATAAATGTTTGTAAATGTTTAATGAATGAAGGTCATTTAAACTTCATGAAAAATCTGTGAAGGTATTTCCTTTCCTTTAAAAACAAGGCATCTGAGACACAAGTAGGGAAAGTGGCACTCTGTTAGTGTCAGAGCTGAGGCTAGAGGACCTTCTTTGCTGAATATAAAAGGAAATCACTGGGACTCTTCACCGAGGGTTGTCAGGTGAAGAGTCCCAGTAATTGAAGGCTTCGTGGAGGAGGTGTCACTTTTATATGCTTCTTGACAGTGACTGAGTTTCAGAGCAACACACAAGGAAGAAGAATCAGTAAGGGTAACTGCATAAATGAACTACTGGAGAAGGAAGGAACATGCACCAGGAAAGGGTTTAGAGAACAAAAGGTCCAACTCAGCAGGACAAAACCAAATCTGAGAGGGTGTTGAGTAGCAGTCTGAATGTTGAGGCTTTATCCTGAAGCCCATTAGGGCTAGGACACCACCTGGACCACCTTCCACCCCAAAACACCAAACCTGGGCCTATGTCCATTCAATGTGAGAGCTCCGTGTTGGCCACTAGTACCAGATCTTGAAAGGATGGGAGTGCTTTCACCCCAGAACAGCACAGGACCATCTGCTGGGCAGCATGTTTCATTCATTAGCACCAAGAAAAGAAGAGGAACAATCTACCTAGGCCTGTAATGAGAAAGATTGGAGCCCACAGGGTGCATGTTTATTACTGAGGATGCCATATTAATCATGGACTCTGAAAGGCAACGGGCAAGCTGTGTGCTCTGGAAGAGGTGGCCGGAGTGAAGTGCACATTATTCTGGGCCCGGCCCCCAGGGCTCACACTCAGCCCCCTGAGGAATGTTCACTCAGCTCTATATTAATTCATTCACTCAACAAGTATTTCTTAAATATCAACTGTATGCAGGCACCTGTACTAAGGCCTGGACATCTGTCCTGGAGGCCCCCAGAATCTGGTGACTGTTGAACATAGATGCACAATCTGACATTTAGAATAAAATCTGCTAGGATAGACTCACCTCGAGCAAGGGCTCCTCACTTAGTCTGGGGGTAACCCAGATGGGCAGGGGTTCTCTGGAGCTCCTTGTAAGCCACTTAAAGGGGGCAGTTCTTTAACTTTCCAGCAAAGGAAGTCACTGGCCCAAAGTAGAGAGCAGCTGTGCAAGACCAAGAACCATCAGGGACCTAGAATCAGTGTGTTTGGATTGGAGCGTTCCAGACACCACCTGGCAAGAGAGAGTGGAGCAGTTCTAGGCAGGACACTGAAAGATCTAAGCTCCATGGGCATAAGAGCCCTATCATCCTGGTTCACCAGTGTACGCCCAGTGTCGAGCACAGGGCCTGGAGGAATTGCGAATAAATGAATGAGTGAACAAACAAACAAACATTTGGGTCTCAGCTCAGTCACTTCCTAGCTCTGTGCCTTTGGAAGGGTCACTTCACCATCTGAGTCTCTCCTTCCACATCTTTGAAACACTGACAATAAGCTTTCTGCATAAAATTGCTGAGATGATCAAATGTGGTGATCATGAATCTAGTTCAATACCCGACACTCAGGAATGTTAGGGAATTCTTGAGAAAATACAGCCCTGAATATGGAAGTTCTTGTAGAAGTTCTGTGTTTAAAGTTGGAAATTAGATGGCCTCGAGGGAGAATGATTCTTTTTACAGATATGGTCCCCCAGGATGGTCATTTTCAAGACACTCATTTCTGCTGAAATTGAGATTTAAGAAAGACTGTGATTTAGCAAAGATCACACAAGTAGGTCTCAAATCTAGGTCTTCTGTCATTCCATGGTGTTCACTGTGCCGCTACCAGGTCCCCGGCACACCTAACATTCTCCCCACCACACTCCAGCTGGGGCACGGCGAAGGCTCCCGGATGCCCATCCTTGGAGATCATCTTACCAACCCTCCTCCTCTCACAGGCTAGGAAAAGGGCACTGCTTAGCTACAGGCACTAAGTCACTGGACTGGAAAGTGGTGAAGTGAGCCTCAGAGACCTGCTTTCTGACTCCTGGTCTGGGCTCCTTCCTCATACAGTTCCTCCTCTCACTGAGAACAGAGGTCTGTTTCCCAAGCATTTGAGACCATTGCAAAGAATACAGAGAGCTTGGTAAGGCCTGGCATCCTCAAAACAGGAGCTCCTAATTATCCAGTGAGAAATGCCCCTGTTTGCCTCGGTCATCTGGCCTTGGACCTGACCTTTCTACTTTACCTAAACTGCACCCCTCCTTCTGGAGTTCACGTCCATTTCCTTTGTTGGATCTCTGTAGAAATGGAGAAGAACAGGTGGCTTTCCCTTCCCAAGAACTCTTTCTTCCTTCTGACTGGTGATGCCATCTCCATAAACTCACATTAAACTGGCTCCAACTGCCATCTTCCCCGGGGCCTGCTTGCCCATTACTGGGCTGTGCCTTGCTGGTTTTATTTCTACAGCTTTGTGTCGATGTATGACCAAGCAAGATTCCTTTCTTTGTTTTTCTCTCTCAAAATTGTTTTAGCTATTTATGCCCTTGATTCTACCATGTGACTTTTGGAATCATTTTGTCAAATTTTTGAAATACCCTACTGGTATTCTAATTAAAATTACATTGAACATAAAAATTAATGGGAGAAAGTAGTTTTACAATGCTGAGTCTTCACATTAATGAATATGTTACATCTCTCCATTTGTTTGTAATACAACTTTCTCCAATTTTCTTGCACATTTCTGATTAGGTTATTTAGTTTGGGTTCCCCCAGAAGCAGACTCTGAGCCAAGAGTTCAAGTGTAAACAGCTTACTGAAAGGTACGAAGAATTCAGGAAGGAGTGATACAGGGGAGGAAGGCAGCCAAAAAAGGAAGGTTAGTAAATCAGCTTCTCGGTAGGTGACTAGAGCTGGATCCTGCAGGAAAATTGGAAAACAGTACAATATACATGCCTCAGAATTATCCCAGCCAAAGGTCAAGGGACTCCTGCATGCTCTTGGGTAGATGTTAAGTCCCAGGCATTTCTGTCCAGAGCATGAAGACAAGTGAGTTCCTACAGTCCTGCCACAAAGAAGTTGGAGCTCGTGTTATGAAGAAATGGTGGTGGCAACCAGGTAGCATGAGCACAGCCTGTGCTTTAGGCAGCTTGTAGGAGAAAGTCTCTCTCTCCAAGAAGGAAACCTAGGACAATGGTAGAAACCACAGACGGTTCAATATTATTAAGAGCCTCTGTCTGTTGAATCAAGCTGCCACCCAGGGCTGTGAAGGCCACCACAACAGCAGGTTTCAATCAGAGGCCGGATAGACACGTCAAGTATGTGGAGAAGGGATCTGTTATCAACAAGAAGTCTGGACCGTAGTAGCGATTCTCCACCTTTGTCTGCAGAGATCCCTGTGGTGATGCTATTAATCTGAGACATTCATGCTAGAACAACTCTCGGCTTTTCCGTTTCACCCAAGAAGACCATAAGAATGCAATTAAGTTATAAACCTACTATGATTTATGGGGTTTTGATATAATAAATCATTTGCAACTTTTATAACTTGGTCGTTTGTTCTTTTATAACTTGTTTGTTGCCAGGACTTGGGGAGTGTGCAGCATACCAGCTGTCCCAATCCCCTGGTTGGGCACTTCAGGACCAGATAACTTCTGAGGGTCTGTCCCATGTCACCGGCTCTAGCAGGTAAACAAGACAGGGTGTTATGTATGGGACCGGACTCCCCAGCCCTGAGGGCTCCTCTTCTTCTTTTGACAAATTGCTTGACATATTGAGCAATTTCATAGTCTTTCATTTGAAGTAAATATCACAATTAATTATTTGAGCCTGAACAATCAGGGTTTTGAGCACAGCGGGCTCCTAGAGGAGATAGAGGCTGGATAGCACCGGATGGATCCTCTGTATAGAAACACTCTCAGAACATGACTTCAAAGTGGTGATTTCTCTTTGGGAAGCTGAGACTGAGTGAAGAGGCCATGTGGGGAACCAAATAATTTTCTGTAAGGAGTGGGAAAAAACAAGACATTCCTGACCCTGGTGAATCCATTCCACCAGCTGTCTCCATTCTGTCAATAAACTCTCAATGCTCTCACGATTGCTGGATGTTTCTCTTTCTCAACTCCTCTGGTAAATGCCTGTGTGTGTTGGGAGGGCAGGGAGTAATCAGAGGACAGCCAACGCCACCCACCTCCACCCACCATGGCAGAGCGGTAGAGGCAGGCCTTAGCTCGCCCTCCCAGAAACACTTCTGGTCTCCTATTAAATGAAATCTATTGCTTGTTTTTTAAATTTCCATAGCCCAACTGATGCTTTTGCAAATAAAGAATGCCTAGGGATAGGAGAGGGTAGATAACAGGTGGTGCCAGAACAGATATTGTCCTATTCCCCAACATTTCTGAATGTAAGCTTCTTTATTCCGAGATTCATTTTGGAGCAGAGATGCTGTATTTGATTCAACTCAATAAACATATTGAGCCTCTACTATGCAGAGGCAGCTTTTGGCCAAGGCACTAGGATGACATTTTAAAGGGAAAAATAGGCAAGTGAAATATAAATGCTAGTTCAGTATAATGTGTAAATACAGTGATCTTTCTTTCCTTCCTTCCTGCCTTCCTGTCTTCCTTCCTTCTTTCTTTCTTTTCTTTTTCCTTCTTTCCTTCCTTCTTTCCTTTCTTCCTATGATATATATGTAGTGCCTATTACATAGCATCATTTTTCTAGTTGCTGAGTATATAGTGTCATATATAATAAAATCCTTGCTCTAATCTTTGTATTCTATTGAGGAAGGTAGACAGTGAACAAACAAAAATATCTATAAAATAACTTGCTATGAATGAAGTAGTCAAGAGGTTCACTTGCTAGGAACTCTTTTCCCTGCTAACCCTTGATTGTCCCCATCTGTAAATGCAGGATGCACACTCTTGCTCCTGTGTGCATTGAACATGTTGAATGTGATGGAGCCCCCTGCCCTGGATTCTGGGTCCTCAACATGTGGAGCTGCATCTGTTCCCTCAGTTCCTGCCCCTGTGGGTGGTTGCCAGGAGATGAAGAAGACCATTTTTATCCTCCCCTGGTCTCTTATCTCAACATGCTTGAAGACTCAGACCCCCCTGACATGTGTCAGG
>NW_011888891.1:2176192-2183318 GCF_000151845.1 Pteropus vampyrus | reverse complement strand
TGGAGCTCGTGTTATGAAGAAATGGTGGTGGCAACCAGGTAGCATGAGCACAGCCTGTGCTTTAGGCAGCTTGTAGGAGAAAGTCTCTCTCTCCAAGAAGGAAACCTAGGACAATGGTAGAAACCACAGACGGTTCAATAGCATTAAGAGCCTCTGTCTGTTGAATCAAGCTGCCACCCAGGGCTGTGAAGGCCACCACAACAGCAGGTTTCAATCAGAGGCCGGATAGACACGTCAAGTATGTGGAGAAGGGATCTGTTATCAACAAGAAGTCTGGACCGTAGTAGCGATTCTCAACCTTTGTCTGCAGAGATCCCTGTGGTGATGCTATTAATCTGAGACATTCATGCTAGAACAACTCTCGGCTTTTCCGTTTCACCCAAGAAGACCATAAGAATGCAATTAAGTTATAAACCTACTATGATTTATGGGGTTTTGATATAATAAATCATTTGCAACTTTTATAACTTGGTCGTTTGTTCTTTTATAACTTGTTTGTTGCCAGGACTTGGGGAGTGTGCAGCATACCAGCTGTCCCAATCCCCTGGTTGGGCACTTCAGGACCAGATAACTTCTGAGGGTCTGTCCCATGTCACCGGCTCTAGCAGGTAAACAAGACAGGGTGTTATGTATGGGACCGGACTCCCCAGCCCTGAGGGCTCCTCTTCTTCTTTTGACAAATTGCTTGACATATTGAGCAATTTCATAGTCTTTCATTTGAAGTAAATATCACAATTAATTATTTGAGCCTGAACAATCAGGGTTTTGAGCACAGCGGGCTCCTAGAGGAGATAGAGGCTGGATAGCACCGGATGGATCCTCTGTATAGAAACACTCTCAGAACATGACTTCAAAGTGGTGATTTCTCTTTGGGAAGCTGAGACTGAGTGAAGAGGCCATGTGGGGAACCAAATAATTTTCTGTAAGGAGTGGGAAAAAACAAGACATTCCTGACCCTGGTGAATCCATTCCACCAGCTGTCTCCATTCTGTCAATAAACTCTCAATGCTCTCACGATTGCTGGATGTTTCTCTTTCTCAACTCCTCTGGTAAATGCCTGTGTGTGTTGGGAGGGCAGGGAGTAATCAGAGGACAGCCAACGCCACCCACCTCCACCCACCATGGCAGAGCGGTAGAGGCAGGCCTTAGCTCGCCCTCCCAGAAACACTTCTGGTCTCCTATTAAATGAAATCTATTGCTTGTTTTTTAAATTTCCATAGCCCAACTGATGCTTTTGCAAATAAAGAATGCCTAGGGATAGGAGAGGGTAGATAACAGGTGGTGCCAGAACAGATATTGTCCTATTCCCCAACATTTCTGAATGTAAGCTTCTTTATTCCGAGATTCATTTTGGAGCAGAGATGCTGTATTTGATTCAACTCAATAAACATATTGAGCCTCTACTATGCAGAGGCAGCTTTTGGCCAAGGCACTAGGATGACATTTTAAAGGGAAAAATAGGCAAGTGAAATATAAATGCTAGTTCAGTATAATGTGTAAATACAGTGATCTTTCTTTCCTTCCTTCCTGCCTTCCTGTCTTCCTTCCTTCTTTCTTTCTTTTCTTTTTCCTTCTTTCCTTCCTTCTTTCCTTTCTTCCTATGATATATATGTAGTGCCTATTACATAGCATCATTTTTCTAGTTGCTGAGTATATAGTGTCATATATAATAAAATCCTTGCTCTAATCTTTGTATTCTATTGAGGAAGGTAGACAGTGAACAAACAAAAATATCTATAAAATAACTTGCTATGAATGAAGTAGTCAAGAGGTTCACTTGCTAGGAACTCTTTTCCCTGCTAACCCTTGATTGTCCCCATCTGTAAATGCAAGATGCACACTCTTGCTCCTGTGTGCATTGAACATGTTGAATGTGATGGAGCCCCCTGCCCTGGATTCTGGGTCCTCAACATGTGGAGCTGCATCTGTTCCCTCAGTTCCTGCCCCTGTGGGTGGTTGCCAGGAGATGAAGAAGACCATTTTTATCCTCCCCTGGTCTCTTATCTCAACATGCTTGAAGACTCAGACCCCCCTGACATGTGTCAGGGCTTCCTAGTGGCCATTTTGCTTCCTCTAGGCAAAGCTACCCCACACTGTGACCCACTACTCAGCAACGGAGTTGTAATGATAATAATATCAGCTAGGATAGTCAACTTCCAGTGTGACTAGAGCAACATAAAGTTGGCATTTCTTCCTTCTCTTCTTGGAAATTATCTCAGAGCAATGAGGCAAATGAGAGGCAAGAATACAAACTCCAACTTTGCGAAGTAGGAGAGACCTGAAACTTGGAACCACTTGTAGATGGAAGTGTCATCTCAATAATGAAAATCCATTTGGAAGAGGTGGAGAGAGGAAGTCCCAGCTGCAGAGCTCAGGTGGAACTTGCTAAATACATTTCTGGAAGGTGAGAAACCCTCTTTGAGATGTAAACCCTAAACCCCAGGATTTCAAAAGCAGAAAGAAGTAGATGGGGTGGTGCCAGGGAAGTTTCCAAACTCAGTTCCATGAAGTAGAGAAGATGGAGCAAGACCAGGTGTCACACAGAGACGGTCCATCTTTCCGACAGTGGGAAGGAGAGTGGCTGTGCATTTGAATTACCCCACGGCTGCCTGTCCTTTGTGGCTAGAGAGAAGTAAAGCCTAAGTTACTCATATACAAAATCCTGAGTCCTGACAAGAAATTCTGGTAGACTGGAAGGCAGCCCAGCCCAGCCCACACACAAACCCACTGCAAATAGCTGGTTCAGAAAGAACTCCCCTCCTTCCAAGTGAGTATTCAGAAAGGAACCAGCACAGGTCTATACAAAGAAAGCAAGAAGAAAAGAGTAAAGAAATAAGAAAGACATAACAGATGAAGAACCAACAGGAAAATGCGTTCACAGAGATGAATAAATTATGACTATGTGTTTCACCATGATTTTAAAAAGAAAGTAATGAGGCAATTATCTCAGTGAAACAAAAACACTGAACAAAGACATAAAAGAAATTACTACCTATTATCTAAAGAAATAGAGGATTGAATGTATTATATAGAGAATTAACAGATACTGTCTCAAGAAATAGGAGATTAAAGGTATTATATAAAGTTATAATTACGAAGGTAACTGCCAGAAAATACAAATCTTCTAAATTAAACACACACACAAAAAAGGAGGGGGGAGGGGGATTCCATATAGAGAATATTTCTTAAATTAAAAAATAAAATAAAATAGAAGCATAACATAAAAACAATGACAGAACTAAGACCAAACATATATGTCATATAAATCCATATTAATAAGCTAAACTCATTAAAAGAAAAAGGTTTCAGGTAGTATCCAAGGCAAAGATTAAGATCTAGATATCAGATAAGCTGAATTTGTGTGAAAAGCATTAACTGAGACAAAGAATGACACTTTATAATGCTAAAAGATACAATTCACAATGAGATCAAAATAGTTTTGACTACCTATGCTTAAATGAATAACATCAATATTTACAAAGCAAATATAAAAGAAGATACAAGGAGAAACAGGCAAAAACACATCAGTAGTAAAAGGCTTTCATTCAACTATGATCAAAGATTAATGGATAAAAATTAAGTTTACAGAAGACCAAAATAATATAATTAAATAAGTACATACAATGTACGTATTTCAAATTCTATACTCTTAAAGTGGAGAAAACATCTTCATTTGAAATGCATTCAAAGTAAAAAAGTACAAAATTCATTCTGTGGTCGTACTTCACTAAAACTAGAAATGAATAATAAAATTAAAAATAAACAATCCTCACCACTGGAAAAAATGTTTACAGTCTTTTTTAAACAACTCTTAAGTCAAATAAATATGGCAGAATACTTAGAACATGATAATTCAGATAATAGATATAAATTCTGTGGGATACAGCTAAAGTAATAACAAGAGGGAAATTTATTTCATTAAATACTACTAATAATCAAGGGTATATAAAATAAATGAGTTAAACATTCAATTTTAGAAGCTATAAAAAAATAAAACAACATTTAGGAAAGCAGAAGGAAGGATTTAATAGCTAAGAGCAGAAATAAATATATTAATTTAAAAAGGAAAATGTTAGAATAAATCCAAGAGCTGACTTTTAGGAAAATAAATAAGTAGGTAATCTAATTAATAAAAGAGAGAGAGAGCAAAACTCTACCAAATAAGGCATATGGAGAGGGGAACCAGGGGTATAAAAGAAATTAAAAGACTACTCAACTCTATGTAAACACATTTGAAGTTTTCAAAAGAATGAATAATTTCACAAGTAATATTATTTTCTAAACTGGCTCTACAAAAGATAAAAAATCTAAACAGGTCAATTACAAAACAATAAGTAGAAGAACTTAACAAACTTTCTCTCCATAAAACTACCAGGCCAGAAATTTTGCGAAATAATTTTCTGAGCCTGTTTTTAAAAGAAGAAAAAAAAATAATGATTTATAAAAGCCCTTAACATTTTTAGAGCATAGGCAAAAAAGACAGAAATTCTTTGAATTCTTTTGACTGAAACAAGCATAACATTGGTTCCAAAACCCAACCCACCACTCGGGTCTACATATAGAATATTTCCAGCCCTCCAGAAAACTCCCTCCCAGTCAAAATAACCATTGTCCTCACTTTTGTTATCATGGATCAGTCTTTTGTCTGTTCGTAAACTTTCGTATAAATGGAATCATGCATTCTACATCTTTAGCCACATTCATTCATTAAAACCTCACAGTTAAGTCAGAATGTATGATACTCTCTCAATAGCTAAAACATATCTCTCTGAATCCAAAAGTTTAATGAGGGATCATCAGAAGCATTTCCATAAATGGTAGGAATACAGAAAAGATGTCCACAATCTTCAGTATTAACACTGATCTAGAAATACTAACCAATGCAATTAAACATAGAAATAAATTAGTTATAAAATTGGAAAGGTGGAGGAAAATTATCACTATTTTCATATGTGAAACCCCAAAAATCCAACAAGGAGAAAAACAACACTAAGTAAACTGTCACAAGTTGTCAGAGAATTCACTAAGTTGGTTGGATACGAAAATATTATACAGAACTTAAGAGCCTTCATGTAAGCAAACAACAGTCAATTTGAAGGCATGTTAGAAGAAATGAACCCATTTTCAACAGCAACAAAAATACATAAACAAAGATGAAATACCAAACAATAAAAATTAATGATAAATGTGTAAGTCAATATATAAAAAACTCTAAAAACATAAAAGAAATCTTGAATAAATGGAAAGGCATACCACGGTCTTGGCAACATTCGACATTATAAAGATGTAAATTCTCCTCAATCTATGAATTTAAAATTAATGTAAAAAGTACAACCCAGCTGTTTTGAAGTTCGATAGAAAAATGAACAAACAAAAAAGCCATAATATTATGAAAAAATAATAATCAGGCAGCACTACTCTTTCTATATATCCAAATACATAATAAACTACAAAAATTAAAGCATGGTGATCTGGCAAGTGAATAGATGGACAGATCGATGAAAGGAGACTTCTTAGAAACAAACTCAAATCGCTTGGGAAATTAGCACTTATAAAAAGTTCTCTCAAGTCAGAGGGGCTAAATGGATTGTTTAAAAAATGATGTTGGGGAAAGTATGATGGGAATCCCCATGACATTTTTAAGTTTTATTTTTACAACTTCTACACAAGAAGAAATTTTAAATGAATAACAGTTTTAAAAGCAAAACTGAAACCACAGTAATACCTGAAGAAAACATGGGAGACCTTTTTTTTAATCATCTCGGAGTATGAATTGCCTAAGTATGATGCAAACTCAGTATATATAAATTCTATTTCAAAGTTACGAGTTGGATACTAGGATAATCAACCTCTAGAAGGAAGATTTCCTTGTAATAAATTATGTTGGAGGACTGTTTTTCTAATATTGACGGTCTGACACATTTTTTTTACCTGCCAAAGTTAAATGTTTGTTCTAGTCTATTGAATTTAGAGAAAAGAGATGAACTTGCTGCATGTAGATTAAGTTTATGCCAAGTATATTAAAATTAGCAGTATTTTTATTCTTAAGACAAATTAACTCAATATAGTGATATTCTTTCATTATCTCAAAATTAGTAAGATAATCAGAATATAATAAAGGTGATATTTCATCTGCGTTTTAAATCTATAAAGTTTTTTTTCTACTGTAAAATAAATTTTATTTTAAATTCAAGAAGTGACTTATTTATATAATGTATGTGCTGGCTTTTAAATGTTTTACCTCAAGCAATGTTATGGTTTTATTAAACAGTCACTTTATAATTTGTACTGTTTTTTTTCATTTCAAATTTCAAACGAAAAATTTTTAATGTGAAAAAAGCCATAAAAAGAAAACTGAAAAACTCATCAACATAAACTTTTTTAAACACCTACATAGCCAAAGCCACTAAAAGTAAGATAAAAAGACAAACTAAAAACTGAGAAAATATTTGCACATCATAACATAATTTCTTTAATACATAAAGAGTTTACAAATCAATGAGAAAAGAACTAAAAGCACAATAGAAAAATGAACAAAATGATACGGAATGGTTTACTGAAAGAGAAATGTAAATGGGTTTTAAGCGTAGGAAGAAAATGCTTAACTCCACACACAATAAGAGAATTGCAAAATAAAACTATGCTGAATGCCATTTGTCACCTACTAAAATTGGCAAATATAAAAACGCTCGGTACAATTTACACTCTTTCCAACAATGTATTATAAAGTATTTCCCAACACGCTCACCATGTTCATATATTTTGGGGAAAGTGTAAATTGTTATAAACTCCATGGAGCTTTGCAATATCTAACCATTAAAAATGCATGTACCCTTTTGATCCAGAAATTCTACTTCCAGAAATTTACCCTTAGCTGTACTTCAGCATGAGTGAAAAGTCATTCGTTCTTCACTGCACCACTGTTTGTAATAGAAAAAGGCTGGACAGAAGGACACTAGTTAAAATACTTACTCATGAACAAACATAGCCGAAAAGTGAGGGGAAAGTGCAAAACGGTGTTATGAAATATATCACCACAGGGAATAGATAGATAGATAGATAGATAGATAGATAGATAGATAGATAGATAGATAGATAGTTTATCCATGTCCATAATATATACATA
>NW_011888891.1:2144280-2175831 GCF_000151845.1 Pteropus vampyrus | reverse complement strand
GTCTGTTTGCAGAGTGCCTAAAGGTGGACAGTGGATAATATATATCAACCCTGTCCCCCATCGGGGCACCCAGCCTGACAAACACTTCCCTTGGTTGGCCCTGGACTTTCTGTGCCCCCTGGAGAAAGGTACATGTGTGGGGGGTGAGGGGATGGGAGCAGGAAATGGCATTGTCCTCATCTCCTCCTCTTTAGCTCTCATATTCCCTCTGCATCATATCGCACATTTATAACCTCCTTAGTGCCTCTCCTGTCTCCCTTTTCCATCATTCCAGCTGCCTTTGACTCAGCGCAGACTGCCATCAAATCATGACTACGTTTTGGCACCAGCCTCCTCGTTCAGTGGGTGGCGGCCAGAATAATGTTTTCCCATTTATATTATATTCTACACAAGTAAACGCGCTTATTATACAAAACAATTTAAATGCTATTATGCAAAAAAAAATAATCAGATGTCTTTCTAATGCTCTTACTTGGTTTAAAGGATTGGGGCATGATACAGTATAAGAACTTTCATGCTCTAGGCTTTCTCAGTTCATCACCCACACAATCTCTTCCTAGAACAAGAAACTACATTCAATTATCTGGTTGTTTCAAGGCATTTCTTATCCCTGGGCCTTTATGCACACTGTCTCCTATGTTTGGAATGCCCATCTGCAAACCCACCTGGCCTACTTCCATTGTTCATCTCAATGTATTTCTTTCCCAGGGCAGCCTTCTCAGACCATCAGCCTAATTTAAATCCTTCTCCTCTTTAACTCTATATGATCCCAGGCAAAACTCGGTCCCAGTACAGATCACACCTACTGTCATATTGCCTACTTGTCTGTCTGTAACCCGTGATCTGGTAGCTGCTTGACAGCAGGGATGGTGTCTTGGTCATCTTGGTACACCAAGTGTTTGGTACCATGCCTGGTAATAATTTGAGTGACTTACTACTTATTGAAAAACTGCTTGAATAAAATATGTTGAAGCCATGCACGCACTCCGCGACTGTTTTTCCATCTTCTAGTCTTGCCTCATCAAGCTCTTCTGAGGCTACACACTAAACTTTTAGATTAGTGGTCCTCACTGTTCCACAATTCCTGGTAGTTGAGCCCCTGTGTCATCCCCTCCCATAGAACTCTGAGCTTGGCCATGTGACTTGCTTTGACCAGTGGAACATTAGCAAGCATGATGAAATAGAGGCTGGATAAGCACTTGAACACTGAGGCTTATCCTCTTGGAAGCCGCCTGCCATGTTGTAGAGAAGCTCAGAGTAGCCTATTTGATAAGAGGGTACATGTACAAAAAAATAACAAATCATCTGGAATGTTCCTATCTAGGTCGCAGCTGAATGCAGCCTCATGAGTGATCTCAGCTACACCTTATATAATACAGAAGAACCTCTCAGCTGAGCCCAGTCAATCTATAAAACTGCAAGAAATAAACCACTATTCCTTTTAGCCACTGTTTGTTATGAATGTTTGGGGTGATTTGTTACACACACACACAAACAACTGGAACAAGCCAATAGGGAAATTCTCTTATCCTTGACTCCTGGCACAGCAATGCAGTTTCCCTGGCAACCCAGGCTGGTCACTGCTGCTGCCCTATATGCCAAGATCGGGTACTGGGACTAAGGCTGCCAGAAACAGCAAACGCAAGTGAGAGAATTGGGGCCCCCAAATCAAAACACGATCATAAAATAGAAACACCAGGGTAAGAGCTACAGCTGTGATGGAGCCCCAGAGGTCCTCATCTGGTAGAAGAAAGGCAGGCCAGGCCACACGTAATGCTGCCCTCCTCTGGAGCTTCCTCGCAAGCACACCTCGCAGTGGAAATGCAGGAAAGTCCAGCCACCCAGGGCTTTGATGTTAGAAAAAACAAAATCACGTTCAACATCTCCCGCTCCATAAGGAGACCAAAGGGGAATTCTGTGCTCTGGCCCCTTCCCCAGCAGGGCGGGGCCCATGCTCCTGCTCCCTCTGTCAGGCGTCCCTGTGTATCTGGCATGTGCACAAACTCATGATTTCAGCTTCTGGGCAAAGGAGATGAACTGCCAACCCAGACAGAAGATAGCGGCCCTGGGAGCCCTGAAAAGTTAGGAGTGTATTTCTGTTGAATTATATACAGTACTCTCTCTTCCAAGACTAAGCTAGATTCCTTTTCTATGCCTTGTGGTTCTTATTTCAGTTACAATTAAATCATATTTAGTGAATCTTTCTTCCCTGGTAGTAAAACAGATTCTCAAGAGAGGAGACTATGCCTGTCTTATTCCACGTTGTCACTACCTTTTCCAGAGCATGGCACATAGTAGGTACTCAGTAAATAGCTGTGAAGTGAATGAGAAAACAAGTGAATGAATATCCAATCCAGCTCAATGCAGATAGGGTTTCTCAACAATGATGCCAAGGATGCTGTCTCCCATGGTGACGCCTCTCTAGGGGCTGTTTCTATGCCCGGATGTCCTTTCTCTCCTTGTCTAGCTGGCACACAGCCTTCTCACTAGCTCTGGAATGGTGAGCTTGTTTCAAACTTCCTTGATCCTCTGTTTACTCCTCTGTATATGAGGATCACACCCTGTCTTGGACCTAGGATGAGGTCAGACCACGCCTATAACATGCCTGGCACATGATCAGGCACATGGTCAGGCTAGCTGCTCTCTGACTTCTCGCCAAGATGTCTATGACTATTTCTCCGTACCATGTTCTCTGTCCCTGGTACTGAGCAGCCAGAGTAATCCTTACAGTTATGCTGTCCGTGAAGTATCTTGGCAGCGATGGGAGCACCTAGCTGAACTAAGCACATGTTTCTCAGACTTTCATGTGCATACATGCCACCTAGAAACCTTGTTAATATGCAGAGTCTAATTCAGTAGGTCTGGGGACCGGAGAGGGCTGAGATTTTACATTTCTAATAAGCACTCAGGTGATTGAATGCTGCTGACCCAAGAAGAACTCTTTGTGGAACCACAGCACCAGCCGTGGGATGAGCTCAGAGAGAGCCATGGGGCAGCCATGGAGGTGGTCACTGGAAGTAGGGAGGGGTGGTAAGGATTGCCAGGGTTCAGGCTGCTTAGATGAACCTGGCTAGTGGGTGGTGGGACCTGACCCCAGCACCTCTAGATCCCCTCCCTAGAGACCAAACAGTGGAACTGCAGAGAACGCCTGAGGCATTTCATTTCTCAGGTGGTAGAAGTAGGAGGGAGGAGACTTTTCTCCTGGGAAGGTTGCTCTGAGGACTAATGCCAGAGGGGCACATTTTTCTAGCTACCAGAGCCTTTGAGGCTCTGCTCCTCACCCCGGTACTGGAGGGCAGCGGAGAGGAACACTAATCACAGGAGGCTAAGTGACGAGTGTTATTCTGATGAATCAGATGTTCTCCCCGAGTAACTCTTCTAATTTGGAGCTGGTATTGTAGGAAAGGAAGGAGGAAACCAATGCCAGACTTTCCAAGGAGTTCAGGCAAGCCTGGGCTTGTCAGTGGGCAGTGGGTCCTTGGAGGAGAGAAATCAGAGCTCTGTCCATGTCAGAAGGGCCCTCCTTCCTCTCTGGGCTGGGGTAGGGGTGGGGAGGTTAAGCTCTTCACATGCATTTTCTCAGCAGTTCCCAGCCTTCCTGGGGGCTTCTGAGGATTCTCATGTCATGGCAAGCACATCCACAGAACCCATGTGAGAACACAGTGCTTAGTGTCTGTTGATTGGAAAAATGTCTTCACAAAATCTATCAGGAATTCTGGGATGTTTTTCCTTGAATTTGCATTTTATTTATTATAATAGCACCAATGTATATATAAAAAATGGTTGAATGCATATGATTGGGCAGCATAAATTCAGTGTGCGGACATTGGGCTTGATGTACAAATAGAGACACAAATTCTTTGCAATAATTCTTTATCCCTCCCCCCACCCCCGGTCTGTGTTATCTCATTTAACCCTACGTTATCTCTTTCAGTCTTCATAACAACCCTGCAAAATAGGTATTGCTACCTCATTTTGCGGATAAGTGAGCTTGTTTCAAACGTCTTATGCCCATGTGCAAGGTCACATGTCAAGTAAGAAGCAGAATCAGGTTTTTAAACTAAGTTTGTGACTCGAAAGTCCTACCTCTTCCACTACCCCACTGACTTCTTGAGCAGGTACCTGACATTGAATCCCTCTGGCGCCCTCTGGAGGTCACTCCCCCATCCTGCCCCCTTACAAAGGTCAGTTAATCTCAAATAAATACCTATTGGCTTCCTTTTCTTTTTTGTAAGGTTTGGTATCCTGAGGAGACCCCTAAGTAAAGTCTAGCTGAGTGTTATAAAAATCTGTCCAAGAATGGAAACACGTGGAGGGCCTCTCATCCCTTTCCCACAGCATTAAAAGGAAAGGAGGCGTTGACAGCCCCCTCCACCCTCACCCCCACCCCCACGCCGGTCCCACAGCTGTCTGTCTGTGTCAAATGTTCTGAGCAGAGGTTGGGGGCTTCAGCTCCCCACACAAAGAGAGTTCAGAGCTGTCAGCACCTTCCCCACAATACACTAGGTGCTGAAAAGCAGGTGATAATTGTAGCCCTGTCACCCTCATCACCTCTGAGCTGGCTGGGGTTTTTTTCTAAAAACAAATGTTGTGCTGCCTGAAAATCGAAGTCGGAGTTTCAGTTGAGGAAATACAACACGCAGGCTACTGCTCTTTTCCACAAAGCACAGATAGGAAGATGCCTGGACGTTCTCTAGTTTGACCCAGCGGGAGGAGCTTGGTTGCCCAGCCGCTCTGTGAGCGCTTCCCAGGGGAGGAGTCCCATTCCACAGCCAGCTTGGGATGTCAGAGCTCCAACTTTCTCCCCTTGAGTCGAAAACTGTCTTCGCCTCTTGATCTTCTTTATGCCCTTTGAAGAAAATACAGGAGAAGCCGCCACCTTCCTGCCTGCCGAGGCCCCTCCCATCTCTGAAGGACTCTCATTCTGCTCCCTGCACTTCAGAGGCTGACTCTCTCCTCCTGATGAAATGCTCCCCAGATCTGACCTTTGATTTAGCGAGATTCCAGTCTCCTCACTCTTAAGGGCTCCCTGTCCTCGGGACACACTGTAGTGTGCCTGTGAATGTCTGTGTTAAACAGTAGCAATGAGACTAATATATTCCGAAATCACATAGTCAGATTTTCACACTCAGATTTACACACACTGATACAAACCAAAACTATTTCCCCTAAGAACAGATGTAGTTACCCATAATAACATCTAAACCTAATTGAGTATTTGGCTCATGCCAGCCATTTACATACATTATCCCTCTAGTCTCCACATGCCCTTATGACACTGATGCAGACATATCTCCAGCACTTTATAGGTAAGAAAACTAAAGCTTAAAGATGTTAAGATTCTACCCATATCTCTGAGCTAATGAAGTGTTGAAAAGGCACCAAAATCCACGTGGGTCTCCAAAATAAATGCTCTTAACCACTCCCCTATATTACGCACCTCACACAAAGTCACGTAATGTTGTTTTACTCAAAACTGCACATACACTGCAATACGGCTCTTCTCAGAACCACGCACATTCATATTACATAAGCACGCACAGATGGAGATCCAGGTAAGACCCAGCAAGGTGTCACACAAATCAAAATTCTTATTTTAAAAAACCTACAGAAGTTTCATTTTCCAGTCTAAGTTACCTAATCAATGTTATTTACAAATATTTTTTATTATAGGAACTACCACTGCAGGTAAGGGCAATGAACAGTCAATACATTCGTGATTCATCTCAGCAATTCACTCTCAGAAAGCAGAGGTTGGGGACAGGGCGAGTTATCTATTTTGAACCTAATTCTGCTCTAAGATATACTTCTTGGAGAAGGAACAGGGAGAGAAATCCTGAAAAACAGTAGCCAGGTCGTCTCAAAGTTTATACCGTTCATGGGGGGAAAAGCTGGACATGGTCCAACATGTACCTTCATCTTTATGAAAGGTGGATTGCAGAAACTTCAGAGGACAAATAAGATGATCCCATAACCTTAAACTCTCAAAGAAGACAGCTCTGGAGAGATGACTTTCAAAAATGAAATTCTAACAATACAATTGCAAATGATTCTGATATGAAAGAAATATGGTTGCACAGGATGAATACAAAGGAGTGAAACAGAACTTTATGCATAATGTCTTTATGCAGGATGGCTGAAGCCAGAATGAGCCGAGGGCGTAACACAAAAGGCCTTTCTGGGTACAGTCAGAGCAGCACAACAGAGAAGGGCTGGATCCACCTCTAAGTACCAGCTAGATGACCTTGGGCAATTCTCTTATCCTCTCTGAACCTCAGTTTTCTTCATTTAACATAAGATAATAATCCTTACACTGTGGGTTTGATGTGAAGATTACACGGTATGATGCATTAAAAAACAAACAAAACCCAGCACAGAGAAAAGCTCTCAGAAAGTATCAGCTGTTATTTCCTCGCTAAGGGTTTAAAATGAACAAAAAGCAGAACTCTTCGGCTCCTTTATTGCTTCCATCTTCTTGTCAAGAACAATGCTCCTCAGATTAGAACATCTAGAATGAACATTGATAAAGAGAACTGACAAATCCAGGTACCACACGGATTATTAAAATGAGGTTAAGCCTCTTGACCCGGAAGAATGACATTCCATGATTTAAGGATAACATGTAGAGTGTGGACTTGGTGTTGGGAATCCTTGAAGAAGAATGGGAAAAGGGACAAAAGACATGCCTGGTACATAGCAAGCGCTCAATTAAAATCCATTGGATGCTGTTGAAAAGGGGCAATAAAAAAGCAAATGCCTTGCTTTTCTGAAAGGGCTAGAAGGTGTGCCTGAGATTCATCCCCGGTAATACTTCAGAACTGCTTATTAAACAGGCAGCTTTCGAGCCCTCGAGAAGACATGCTGTGATACCCAGTGTAGGTCCATCAAGAAAGTGTCGTGCCTGACATACCTCATTTCCTTTTCTGACAGAGTTGTTAGATGAATAGTCAAATAGTGCAGTATGTTTGAGTTCATGACCCCAGATTAAGGAATGTGTCCTAGATGATGATACAGTCAGGGGCTTAGTAATTGAAAGAATGATCATATCCAAAGAGAGTAGATTAGCTGGAGAAGGGGCCCTGGAGTCCTCGGGCAGGGCTTCCATCATGGCCTGTCCTGGTTAACATTTTCCATATTGACCAGGGGAGAATGTAGATGGATTGCTGATTAGTTACCAATGAAACAAAGAAGGCAATTCATGTGTTCGTGAGCAGAGTCGGGATCCAGCTACACTGCACCAGCTAAATCTGGGGTCGAAAAAGCAATATCATTTCCATAAAGCCTTTCTTTCTTTAGACTCCAGAGTCACCTGGGCCAGAAGCTTCTCCCTCTCACTCATTCCCTAAATCTATCCACTTACCAAATTCATGGGTTTAACCTCCTAAATATTTCTCAGACGTTTCCTTTACTTTCAATCCCATTGTCCCTGCTCAAATGTAGGCCTTCATTACACTAGGAAACAACAGCCAGGGGATTGGAATCTGGTCAGAGAGAGCCATGTTCAAACCCCTGCTGACAGCTATGTGATCTTGGACAAGTTATTTAACCTTCGGAAATTTCAGTTCCTTTGTAGGTAACATGAGGATAATAATAATAATACCTACCTCAGCAGTTGTCGCAAGATTTCTGACAGAATGCTCATAAAGTGCTCAGTAATGCGGCTGGCATGAAATGAGTGTTTGGTAAACATTAGTTAACATGACGGAACAGTTGTGACAACTTCCCAACTGGTCTGTGTACCACTAGCTTCATCTCCTCTTGCATCATCTGTCTTTTAGTAGAGGGGCGAGCAAATCCAGAACCCATCAATGATTCTGCCCAGAGTAAATGTCACCAAACACACTCCTGTGCATGTGCACACATGCACACACACACACTCAGCACTGCCCCAGGATCAAGTCTCAACTCCTTAGCCTGGTATAGATGGGCCTTCCCAACTACAACTACCTGCTATTTCCATAGCACAGGAGACAGTTTCCCACCTCTCAGTATTTAAGCGAGCTTTTCTATCCGCTTGGAGTACTCTTGCCCCCTGGTCCATCCAGTGACCTTCAATTTGTACGTGAAAATCCAGACAGGTGTCATGCCCTCTGTGAAGCCTTTCAGGTCCTCTGGAGGCACACTACCCCATCCTCACACTTGCACGGACTCCACCCCATCAGAGACATCTCAGAGCCTCCATGGCCTCACCCGCAAAATGAGGCTTCAAATACCAATTCCATAACTAAATAAAAAGGAATTGCCAAACAGGAAAAAAAAAGCAATTACAGGGTGTGTCATTATGAGGACTCAGAGTAATAAAAAACATAGCACGTCCAGGAGACTGGAAGTCAAGCTGCATGCTGAGAGGGCTCACAACCTTTCATGTGAAGGGTGGTAGGCAGAACTGAGATTGTTGTGCAGACTTAAGGGCAGACTTAAAGAAATGGGGACTTACGATGGGAGCCCTAGGGGGCAGAAGCCATGTTCTATTCATTTTTGCATTACCAAATATAGGAGACAATAAACGCTTGCTAAATTGTGGTGAAGTGTGAAATAGAAATAAACAATCAATCAATCAATCAATCAGTAATAGATCAGTCACTCACTCCGTCAGTCAACCAATCTCTCAGGCTCCTTCTCTCTGCAATGAATGTGGGTGCCATTTGGCCAATGGTCATACGTCTTTTTTCCCAAGTGAGAAAGTCACTTTATCTCACTGATTGCCCTGCATTTTGGCAAGGCAAAGATGATCGCATCACACTTACCTCCAGCTTGCAGGAGGAAGGGAGTGGGGCTTAGAAGGTAGATGCTTCCCCAGGGTACCAAAGCCTGTCATTGGCAGCACCTCGCTTTAACTGAGGTTTAACCCTCTTGCTTACATTCTGCTTCCTTAGGACCCGGACAGCTGTTTGGGCCAGCTAGAGAAGTTTGCTCATTGCTCGTGACAACAGAGAGACACATGAGAGTCACTCCTAGCTGACCAGCCTGGTCTTTCTCCCTTGTATCTATGGGACATTCCATAGTTGTCTCTGCATCAGAGCTGCTGTGGCTATTGCCTCTCCTATGACCAAAACAAAGAATCCCCTCTACTTTCTCGGGAGCTTTGAAAACCAATGTGGATGGTGCTGTCCACAGAGATTTAGCCTCAGATTTCTTGAAGTTCATTCATGGATCAAGTAAACCCTTTATCTGCTTATTGTTAAAATCACCTTAAGGTCAGTGCCTGCATTGCCTGCAGCCCTCATTCACTAAGCAAGGCTGGACATCACCTTTCTTACTTTTTGACATCAGCTCTCCAGCTTCCTATGGTGTTCAGGCCATACAGACTGCAAAATACGGCACAGTAGAGCTGAAGAAGGAAACACTTAATCAGGGAAATATCTGGTTAGGGTCACCCAGAGTCGGGCTCAAACCCAGGTCCTGACCCCCAGCCTAATGTCTTTGCCCCATACCATACTACCTGCCTGAGATGGAACCTGGCAGTGCCCTCCCCTTAAGGATGGACAGAAACTCATCTGTTCTTATGAAACTCCTACCAGCAAGGTCAGGAGCTCAAGGTAATAGGGCTGAAGATCTCGAGGTTTTCATAGCAATAATCATATCCACTCTTTCCTCACTTTTTACCAGGTCCTGGACAGTTATCTCTTTGGACCCAACTAAACTTTAGGAGTTAGGTATTATCACCTCCATTTTACAGGTGAGGAAAGTGAAACTCAGAGAAGTTCTATAACAAATATCCCAAGATTTCATTTAGGAAATGGACATCTGTCATTTCAGGGCCATAGGGCCTCAGGTGCAGTTAGGCGCAGCACTGGCTTAGACCAGGTGAAGAAAGAAGTCAGACGTTATCCAAACAAAAAGAAGGAATAAGAATCCAATAAGACCAACTAGTGGACATACTGCAGACATGCAGGGAAAATGGAGAGATCAGAGGGAGAGACTCTTCCAGAATAAGCAGTGGACACATCCTGCATAGGACTTGTTTCTAAAAGCTACTATGCCCACAGCAAAAGCCTGGGTTGACCCAGGAAACCAGGAAAGCTGCAGAGAGATACGTATGGCCACCCACAACCAGTAAGCATGTCCTAGGTCCTCAGCCAGAGAACAGTTTGGGCAGGAGGCTCTATCTAGCAGGGAGGAAGGGCAGGTGGTCTAACACCCACCCTATCAAGCTAGATGAACCAGGATCATTGTCAGCCAAGATGCCCATGAGACTGTAGGTTACCTTAGGATATACATTTGATTAACTAGTCAGCTTTTGAAATACACTGAATTTCCCATCTTTGCTGCATAATTTTTCTTTCCAAACCCATCAACCTGTAGGAGTCAAGCTAAGATTAAAATGTCCCCTCTAAGTGAGAAGAGCACCCCTAGAGGCCAGATGAGGTAATGAAAGCCCAGCTAGTGACTGGTTCAGCCAATGCTTCCTGAGTACCTACTGTTTGCCAAACCCTTTTCCACCTGGAAGGGAGAAACCACTGTAAACAAAGCAGAAAGGGCCCCTGCTCTCTCGCAGCTAACATTCAGAGGAAGAGAAGCAAACAACGTAGTGCTAAACAAATACTACAAAGTAAATTCAGAGTAATAAGGACCTCCAAGGGTGACTGTGGGAGCCTCTCTAAGGAGGTAATGGTGTATCTTGGAGCTGCATAAAGAAAAGAAGACCAGACTTATGAAGCCCTAGGGAGAAGGAACAGCAAATGCAAAAGCTCAATATAGGCCCAAGCTTGGTGTACTGGAGGACCGGTCAGAAGGTGAGTGTGGTTGGCACCTAGTGAACATGCAGGCAGGGATGGATGTGAGACGAGGCAAACAAACAGGAGGATTCACTTGGCCAGGTGAGCTTCTGAGGACCACATCTCTTTGCTGAGCCCCAGTGCCTAGCTGAGTTCTTGGTACAGAAAGCGTGCTTAATAAACATTTACTAAATAAACAAACAAATGAGAGAATGCCTGGATTAATGAATGATGAATGGGCCAGGGGAGATGAAAGTCATTGCTGATTGCTCCCCCATAAAGGACCTCTTCTATCTCTCCAGGTCCCCCATGTGGTTCTCCTGGCAAGGACCCATCATTAAAGCAGAAAGCAACAGACCAAAATGAAAGTCTCTGAGTTGGGAAACCCTAAAGCTGATTTCAGTCCCTCTTAGCATAAAAAAATAAATTAAATAAATAAATAAATAAATAAATAAATAAATAAATAAGTGTCCCTGGAATGCTGAGAACAACCCCTATATGGGAAAATGGGAAGTTTCCATTTAAGCCGCCAGCAAGACCCTCTTCCCCAGAACAGATACCTTTGGCACCTAGAGACTTCAAAGCCCTGTCGCTGCCTGGAGCTTCTCCTGTAACAGAGCAAAGAGTTCATCTACCTGGCACTACAGCCAGCCAATGACACTGACACCAGGATACAGTGAAAGAAAATAGCGTTTATTGTATAACGCTACACAATGGAGAATGGGCAGCTTGTGCTGGAAAAACCTGAACTTCCTGATCCAGGGTTTGGGTGGGTTTTTAAGGGTTTAGGGGGAACAGGTATGCAGAAGGGTTGGTGGGGCAAGTTTTAATTGGAGGATCTTGGAGCTTTGCAGTTTAGGGTAAGGGGTGTCAGCACTGGATAATTCTGGACAAAAGACCCTCTGCTTCTAAAAGGGTTCCAGTGTTCGAGTTCCGGTTATGTCCTGGTTATTTGGTTCCGGGAGGGAGGGGCACAAGACTTTGGTTCTGGGTGCAGCTGGAGGTCAAAGTTCTCTCTGCGCATGCTCCAGCTGCCTGGTTTGCGGTTTTGTTCTGTCGTCTCTGAAAAGCGACTCCATATCGTGTTAAACAAAACAGAACCACTTTGAGCTGGTTCTGTGGTTACTCTCCTCAGTTTACCCCCCAAAGAACTGGACTGAGCATAGGGCCTTCTGGACTACTGATGCTGGTGACAGTTGGCTCTGTGGTGCAGAGGATATTTTAAGGAGAGGGTTTTATTTTTCAGCTTTGTTCTCACTTGTCTGCCACCAAGACTGAACCGAAGGGTTCACCTGGGACCGACAAACATGTATGGGCCCATCCTGCTAGGTGCCAGGCACTGGACTGGCCCTGGAATTTGAGGAATGAGAAACAGAAGACAGCCACATAAACAGAACACAAAAACCCCATCAATACTGTCAGATTAATCAATAAATGTCTGGGGCTTTTCTCCTGAAGGGGCACAGAGCAGGACATCATTCCACTTCTGCTCTCCCACCCTTGCTCCTTGCTCTTTTGTTTGTTTTTTACATGGGCCAGAACACACAGACATTGAAGTCTGGAGTTCTGGAAACATACAGCTGCTAACAGGAGGATGAATTATTGAAATGTTATGCTTGTTAACAGAACACTCCAAATCTCTGGTGCTTACCAGACTGCAGGTCAGTTGGGGGTAAGTCATTCAAGCCAAATACTTTTCAGGGACTAACCAGGAATCCATTAGGATGCTTTTGAAAGAATAGAAATGCCCCCCAAAAACTTAAAACCTTAAGCCGGTGCAAAGGGAGAATGCAATTGGCTCAGCCTATCTTTAAAGCATGTGGAGCCCCAGGCAAGCCTCCTGCAGCCTGAGCCAACTCATGCAAACTCAAAGGGACACACCCAGTTTTAGAGGCCCTCATTTACCTCACAGTGTCTGCGATCATTCATTCCTGCCCCTCGGGGTCCTTTTCAGCTCAGAATCCTTACAGTGTCTCAGGTCCCTTATAGTTGTCTCAGAATCCATAATTGTACCATCTCACCAAACCTACAGTGAGTACCTGTACTCACCATATGGAAGCCTCAGCCTCAGACAGCATCACCCAGCCTCTTCCTCCTGGGATGAAAATGGCAGTTCAGCACTCAAGGTTCTCCCTCAATCTTCTTTCCTCTCTGGGTGCCATGTATATTGAACTTATCTATAGCTCCTCTCCCCACAGTTGAACTGAAGATTTCTGATTTAAAAGTAACATGTGTACAATTAATTCAATAACTCAACAATCAACAATTACTCATCTGTGTCTACCAAAGGCATTTTTCTAGATACTTGGAATACTGATTTGAACAAATTTTGGCACACTATAGAGCATGCAGAAATTATGGAAACCTACAAAGAAAAAAATTAAAACATTATCTATTAGGAAATCATCCAGGAGCCATGGGGTTGACATTTTAGTGTATTTCTTTCCAAACATTTTTAATATGGTTGAGATCGGATTGTAAATCTAATGTTGAATCACCATGTCTTAATCTATTCGGGCTGATATAATGAAAATACCATAGACTGGGTGCCTCAAACAACAAGCACGTATTTCTCACAGTTCTGGAGGCTGCTAAGTTCGTGATCAAGGTGCTGGACAATTTGGTGTCTAATGAGAGCACTTTTCCTGGTCTTCTTGCTGTGTCCGCACATGGCAGAAGGGAAAAGGTTGCTCTCTGAGTCTCTTTAATAAGGGCATTAATCCCTTTCATGAAGCTCCAGCCTCATGACCTAATCACCTTCGAAAGACCCCCACCTCTTAATACCATCACATTAGGGGTTAGGATTTGAACATATGAATTTCTTTTGCGGGGGAACACAAACTTTTAGTCTGTAACGGTGAATTTTAAATTTAACAATATGGCATCATCATCTTCCTCAAATAGGGTTGCATAAAACAAAAATTCGGAATGTCCAGTTAAAACTGAATTTTGGAAACATTAAATAAATTTTTAGTTTGAGTAATTCCTAAATACTGCATGAGACATACTTATACTAAAAAGAAATTATTCGTTGTGTTTCTGAAATTAAAATGTAACTACTGTCTTGTATATTTTTTTTGGCAACACTCTGGTTAAAAATTCACAGAAGGCCTTTCCTGGCCTCGTTTTGGCTCTTGTTCTGTTCTTGCTTTAAACATACCAACTTTGAGCAGGTCACTGTACCTGCCATAGTGCATCAGTACTTATTTCTCCTTCCACCTGGGCACTCATCCAAATATTTGCGTGACTCCTTATTCACTCATCAAGGTGACTCCTTAGCCACCTTTTTCAAAATAACACTCTTCATCTCTCCCCATCCCTCTTATCTCAACTGGCTTTCTTCATAGTGTTTATTCCCCATATAACATTATATATTCATTTATTGTCTGGCTCCATGTTTTAAGGTATAAGATCCCTGAGAACAAGATCCCTGTTTTGTTTTGGCTTTTCTTTTGTTGTATTGCCATATCCCCAGAGTGTAGAACAGTACTCAGTAAATATCTGTTTAATGAATGGATACATGTGTTCACATGTGTGTATCTGGTTATTGATTCTACTCTATTGAGTAATGGTCTAGTCTTGAACTATTACCATACTAGTTTAATTATTGTAGTTTCATAAGTTTTTTTAATAACTAATAGAGTTAGCCCTCTCATTAATCTTATACACTTTTTATCTTTGGTTATTTCTTTCTTTATTTTTTTATTATTATTTATACCTACAGCACCTGGTCTTCCTAGGTGGTCTCCCATCCAAGTACAACCAGGCCCGACCCTGCTTAGCTTCCGAGATCAGACATCGGGCTTGTTCAGGGTGGCATGGCCATAGACCATGGACTGTGGCTCCACTGGGGCGTGAACCCAAGACCTTCTGTGTGTAAAGCAGACGTGCTAACTGCTACACTATGGAACCACATCCTATCCTTGGTTATTTTTGACTGATTATTTCTCCATCTAAATTTAGAGGCATAAACATGGCAAACAATTAAGGAGCATTTACTCTGTGCCAGGCATACCATAAACACTTCCTATGCGTTAACTCACATAATCCTCACAACTAATCTGTGAGGCAGTTACTATACTTATCTCCACTCTCCAGATGAGAGAACTGGGACATAAGTAACTTCCTCAAGGTCACACAGCTAGTAAGTGGCAAAGCTGATATGTGAACCCAGTCTGGCTTCAGAGGCCATTCTCTTAACCACCACTGTCTGCTGTCATACAAATTACCACAAACTCAGTGGCTGCAAATTACACATATTTATTATTCCACAGTTCTATGGAGTTGGAGTCTGGAGTACAGCTTAGCTGGATCTTCTGCTCAGGTCACAGAAGCTGAAATCATGGTTTCAGTGGAGCTGCAATTCTCGCCTAAGGCTGGAGTCTTCTTCCAAGCTCAGTGGTTCTGTGGTATGTGGCCCCCACCACAGCTTACAGCAGAGAGCAGCTGCTTCTTCTTCCTCAAAGTCAGCAGGAGCACATCTCTGTATGACTTCCTCTCCTGCCTCTAGCCAGAGAAAACTCTCTGCTTTTAAAGTGTTTACCTGATCGGATTAGGCCATTCAGTAATCTTTGTGTTTTAAGGTCAATTGACTTAGGATTTAATTTAGATCTTCAAAGTCCCTTTACAGGAGTAGCTAGGTTAGCGTTTGATCGAATAACCAGGCGCAGGGAATCTTGGGGAGCCATTATTAGAATTCTCCAACTGCAGTCTTTTAATATATGTTTTGTTAGGCACAGTTAAAGCCAACAAATCAGGAAACAACTGATATTTAAGAGATACTTTGTCACATACCGGAGTCCGAAGACGAAGGGCATGTCACACCACAGAGGGCCACACAGGAAAGCACTGGGGTCAGTCATGAGGCGGAGAGAGAGCGGGGAAACTAAGGACAAGAGCCTTTATTGTGCTATTCATGGGAAGGATCAGGCAGAGCAGGGTAAGCGGGCATAGGACTGGCTGGTTTGAAAAATTTCAGTGGACTCTAGGACACAGGGGCTGCCCCAAGTTGTCCGGTACCGGGCCCTGGTACTGGGCCTGGTGATTAGGAAGGGAACAGTGGTGAGATCGATGGATCAGGTGAGAGTTCAAATAAAGGAGGTGTTAGGAGGTGTGGGCTCTGGAATAGTTTGTCTTCGTTTGAAAGACATACTCATAGGCAATCTCTAGGAATTGGCTAACTCCAGGAGGGGCAATCACTCCAAGGTCAGTAAAGACTCTCATGTCAAAACGTCAGAATACAGAAAGCAAAAGACACGATTAATGCACACAACTGCCTTGTTCGGCAAATTCTCCACTCCTTTGCCCCACTCCCACCCCCAAATAAGAAAATAACTCTTTGTCCTTTTGATTGACATTGTTTTTACTTTGCATGACAATTTAGGAAGAAAGACACTTTTAAGATGGCGCTTCCCTTCAAGGACATGGTACACCTCTCCATTTATTCAAGTTTTCTTCTATGACTCAGTAGTTTTGTATTTTCCTTTATAGAAATCCTCACCTTTTTGTTATTGTTATTCTAGATATTTTGCGAGTTTTAATGCTAAAATAAACGGAATTTTTCCGCTATATTTTCTAATTAGTTGTTATTGATATATAGGAACTACATTTTTTACAGTTTTATTGAAATATAACTGAAGTACAATAAATTGCACATATTTAAAGTGAGAATCTGATACACTTGACATTTGCATAGACCCATGAAACCATCACCACAAATGAAACAATGAACATATCTATAACCTGCCAAATTTCCTCATGCCCTTTTGTAACCTCTCCCTCCTAACCCTTCTACTCCATTCCCAGGCAATCGCTGATCGGCTTTCTGTCACTATAGATTTTTGTATTGTGTTAGATTTTTAGCTACTAAATTGTCATTACTTTTCATAGTTTTCCAACTTATTCTTTTGAGTTTTCTAGTACACAAACAGATCATCAATATATAAAAACAATTTATTTTCTCCTTTCCACATTTATATTACTAATCCTAGTTCGTGCATAGTATTTCCAGAACATTGCTCAATCACATTAGGTTTTCATTAGAATGACTACAGTGTTTGGGTTATTGTTTTAATAGAAAATCAGCTATAATCCAGAATCAGTCTTTGAAATGCAGGGAGCAATTTCCATGACTAGGTAGCCTCTTCTTTCTAAACCCGGATCCCTCACTGCCCTGTCTCCTGTCTTGTCATTTTCAGCCCATTTTAATTACTACATTCTGTGTACATATGTTCATTATGGCTTCTCTCAAACTAGAGTATAATTAGTTTTTACCTATCTTTCTCCACTACTAGACTGTGAAACAAAGCAGAAATTGTGTCTTTTTCATCTTATTTGGGCAAAACACCTCACACATGCTACATACTTCATAAATGTTTATTAAGTTGAAGTGAAATACAGTAATGTTTACCTAAGTGCATTACTCTCAAACGTGGATATACATTAGAATCACCTTAGTAAATTAGCTAGGGGGTGAGGGGGGAGAGGGTGGGGAGGAGATCGAAAGAATTATTTTAAAACGGATTTTTTAAAAAATTAGTAAATGAGAAAAAAAATGATGCATTTTCCCATGCTCCATCCCAGACCTCATAAATTAGAATTTCTGATGCTGGAAGCCTGGAATTTGTATTTTAATAAGTTCCCAGGTGATTATTATTCAGCCAGCCTTTCATGGACTGATGATCAGTTTGGAGAATCTTTGTCTTTAAGAAACAAAGACAACCTGGAGGAAAGCTGCTTTGTATTATAAAATGTCGGTGCTAAAGGAATTCTAAAAATCAATTTCACTACTACCTTTTTCCATGGGTGAAACCTCTGAAAGGGCAAATGCTTTGCCTCAAGCATTTTCGGTCACCCTGGTTAGTCTCAGACAAGAGACTGGGAGCCAGATGATTTGCTTCCACCTTACCATCTTACCACTTGACATCCGGGAACTCCATCCTACCCCTGGCAGAAATAAACATCTCAAGATGTTGGGGAAATTTCAGTCATCCCAGCCTCAGTATGTGTAGCAGTGAGTGGCAGGGACAAACAGGGATGCATGTTGAGAATAACTACTTTTGGAGGGATATGATGACTATAAACTAAACCAAATTTCTCAGCCAAATTGCTTGGATCTGAGATCCAAAATAATTCACTCTTGAGAAAGTTATAAACAAATGTAAAGCCAGACAGCAGGCAATAATTCTTCAGACCACTCCGTCAGATGCATTATTTATAAGGTAGGAAATATATTTTGTGCATTTTTTCTTCGCAGACATTCAATAAAAACTACGAGGCAACAACACAGTTCCCAGTGTTCGGTTTCTCAACGCCATCAGGCTCAGGTCACGTACTGACTGACTCACTCTCTTCCAGACTTGACCCTCCACGGGGGCGTGGCCTCCTTACAACACAGAGAGGAAAAGCAAAGCTCAGAGAGGGAAAGTAACTTGCTAGTGGGCATCAGCAAGGCAGGAAGAAGCTGAGATGAAGATAGCCTTGGGTTCTAAGTAGTACTCTTGCCACCTCAAAGATTGCATGCTACATTTTGTGCACTTTATTCCTGGGAAAGAGGTCTTGGGTTTCATCAGATTTGTAAAGGGGTCCATGCCCCTCAGAGTGTTGAGTCATTTTCCAGAAATGTCTAACTTTCTACTACCCTCTGACCCCCTCTCTCCTCTCATTGCCTCCGTCCAGCCTCCATCACATATTACCTGCGTTCCTGCAACATCCTCCCACATGTCATGCTGGCTCTGGGTGTGATCTCTTCTCCGTGTTGCTGCCAGAGGGCTCTTTCTAAAATGCAAAACTACTCACGTTGCTGCCCTGCCTATAGGACTGCAATGGTGTTTAAAGGCTATCGGGATAAAAACCCAAACTGAATATATCACACAAGGTCCTCCATAATCTGTCTCCCTTCTCTGTCTCACCAGCTTCAAAACTCACTCACTGTTTTGCTGCTTTTCCCAGCCAGACTGTGTACTAGGGCCTCAGCATGGGGGATTTAAACTCACATCTGTTTGGTATCAAAGTACATAGTCTTTAATGACAAAGCTATGTCTCATACTAATGAGGAAGGCCCCTTCACCTCTGTCTTGACTCTCAATACATACTCCTTGCGCTTTCTAAACCCACTGAAGACCCACCCACTCTGTCGATATACATAAGCTCTCCCGAGCCATAGGAGTCTGTGATTCATTCTAGTATTTAAAACTCAACTACCATGTGTTAAGTGCCAGTTTTGCCCCAGCCAATGTGCCAAGTACTCTGGTACAAGCAGGAATAAAACACAGACCCAATCGTTAACCATGAGGGAAATGCAAGACAAAAAAACACCACTTCACACACACTAGGATGGCTATAATAATAGTAAGAAGAAGATAGATAATAATAAGTCTTGGTGGCAATGTAGAGAAATTGGAAACCTCACACACTGCTATGAAAATGTAAAATGATGCTGCTGCTGCTTTGGAAAACAGTCTGACCGTCCTTCAAATGATTAAACGGAGTTACCATATAACCCAGCAATCCCACTCCTAGATATCTACCCAAGAAAAATGAAAATGTATGTCTGTCCACACGAACACTTGCACATGAATGTTCATGGCAGCATTATTCCTGATAACCAAAAAGTAGAAACAACCCAAATGTCTCCAAACTGATGAATAAATAGATGGATTATATCCATTCGATAGGATATTATTCAGCTATAAAAAAGGAATGAAGTATTGATACATCTTACAACATATGTGGACCTTGACATTATATTAAGTGAAAGAAGTCAGACACAAAGTTCCATGTACGTGAAATATCCAGAATAGGCAAATCTATAGACAGAAGGCAGATAATGGTGGCCCAAGGCTGGGGCTACAGGTGGGGTGGTTATTAGGCAGAAATGAGGAGTGACTATTAATGGGTATGGGGTTTCTTTTGGAGATGACAAAAATGTTCTAAAATTGATTGTAACGATGGCTGCACAACTGTGAATATACCAAAAAAACACTGAAGTGTACACTTGATCAATTGCCTGACATATAATGATATCTCAATAAAATGGTTATTATTAAAACGACCACAAAACGCAGCACCTACTCTCAATGAGCCCTTAGTCTAGGCAGCCCTCTAGAGTGACAAATCTGTCCTGGTTTTCCTGGGACTTTTCTAGCTTTAGTACTGAAATTTCCACATCCAGGGAAGCCTCCAAGTCTCAGACAAACCAGGAATTGCAGCTGCTGTCCTGGGATCCCTACCCACCCACCCCAGCATGAACTGCACGGGCAGAAGACACAGCAAACTCCCACCTTAGGTCCTGGTGCTCTGAAGCCAGATGTAGAAAACGACACCTACAAGAAGAAGGTGGGAAGCAAGTAGGCAATTCTCTCTGGGCAGGGGCCGGGGGTTATTTTTCCTGGACCTGGGCTAACAGAGCCGAGCCCACAGGACACTGGTCACTCAGAGTAAGTTCGTGGCCAGAGCAGGTACCACCCCGCCCCAGTCCCAGGTCCCTCGGGAGCTGACATAACTGAAAGTGCAGGGCAGCTGGACCGTACCCTGGGTTTTGTTTTTCAAGCTCACACAATGGTTTCTAACCCACGCTCTTCCTACAAGAACTTCCCTCCCGCCCAAAGTGCCGCCAACACCGCTGTGAGCCTTGGAGTGGCTCTGCTAAGCAGCCTGGCTGGGAGGCTTTCCAGGGAGCAAGTCTGAGAGGCTAACGGTGGATGGTCTCTCTAAAGCCCTTGTAATCATCTCCCATTTTTATGATCCAATTCCAATGTAGCAAATAGCCCAGCCTAGCCGAGTTCCTCAATTGCCCCTGAGGCTGACAAGGAGGATAACTGAATAGTCTTATCGGCCAGGAGATAAAGTATGGGCCATAGATCAGGGAGTCCATCCCCTGCTTCTTAGCCCTGAGCCTACTGGAACGAGAATTACTTTCCCAAAATGAGGTTGCTGTTCCTCTGTCACCCTTCAGCAACCAGTTTTCCCAACTAATCTCACATTCTCTTGCTATAGCTACAGGTAATTCCCTCTAAATAGGCTTAGTACCATAGGGGGTATACAACATTTATTGTGGCTCCACTATGGGCAAGAAATTATAACAGACACTTAAAAGACAGCTCACAGTTTACTCTCCACACAACAGCCAGAACTGTTTTTAAAATGTTAGTCAGATACTGTCGTAGGCCTGCTGAAAACCCTACAGGGGCTTCCCACAACCTTTAGAATAGAAATCTCCCTCTCCACGGCCTGGAAGGCCCTGAACGACCCCAGCCCTGGCTGCAGCCCCAGCCTCACATCTGATCGCCTTCCCTCCCTCCCTCCATCCCACCACCCTGGACTGTGCTCTTCAAACACCAGGCAAGTTCTTGCTTCTGGACCTTTGTACACGCTGCCCTTTGACCTGGAATGCTGTTCCCCCAGGTATCCCTGCATCTCTCTCCTTACTTCTTTTGTGTCCCTACTCAAACGTCGCCTCCCGGACGAGGGTGTCCCTGACCATCCTATTAAATAAAATAGCATCCTTCCATTGTTCTCTATCCCTTTACACCGTTTTATTTTTCTTCATTGTGTTCATCCCTATGTTAAATATTTGTTTATTTGTCTACTTCCTTTCGATAGGACCTAAGGTCCGTGAGAGCAGAGACACTATCTGTTTTGCTCACTGCTGTAACCCCAGGACCTAGAATAATGCCTGATATATGACAGGTGCTCAGATAACATTTCTTAAAGGACCACTGTCCTTTTATGAGCTGGTAATCGCTATACCTCCATTTCACAGGTAGGAAATGAGGTGCGTAAAGATTATGCTACCAGTCTAAAATCAAGTGGCAGATACAGAACATGAACCAAAATCCCTCTAAAGCCCAAACCTATGTTCTTTCAATTATAACACATTGCCTGACTTCTGAAACACAGTCCTTTATGGAACTGTGTGGGCAGGGAACTTTAAAAGGGAAGAGACTCCTCAGAGAAATAAGGAACCTGCCATCCTCCTTCTCCACCTCCAGTTCTCAGTTGATGTTTTGTGACATTGAAGCTGGGGCAATACCATCTAGAAACATTTATTTCTTGATTCTGAAGCCAAGCATGCTGTAAGTGCAGTATCGAGTCAATCCCATCCTAGAATTGAAGATGCTGGTGACAAGAAAAAGTTACAGCAAATCTCAAGGTGACAGCACTTATACCATTTAGGGCTTAAATCTTTTCGAAGAGAAGGCTGGAAAGTAATGGCGAAATGAACAAACCATTAGTATAAACACAACCAAAGAAAGTCAGTTCATGGCCTAAAATGAAAGTTCAAAGAAGTTCCAGAAAATTAATCAGCTATTAATTACACAGAGCAGTGAACACTGGGTGAGTGTTTCATAGAGGATTGAGAGCATGGAGAGTATAAAGATCTGAGAGTTCAACTAGACCAGAAATTAGCCAACTTTTTCTATAAAGGGCTGGATAGTAACTATTTTAGGCATGCAAGCTACACCGTCTCTGCAATTACTCAGCTCCGCTATTGGAGCACACAGGAAGACACAGACAACATGTAAACAAATTAGTGTGGCTACGTTCCAATTAAACTTTACTCACGAGAACAGGTGGTGGGCAAGATTTGGCACATGGGCTGTAGTTTGCCAACTACTAACCTAGATCGATGTGCTTCTGTGACAAATGAAGAAACTAAGACCTAGAGAGTGAAATGATTGTCACAGTCAGCTTTGAAACAGGGAAAAGAGTTAGAGAGTCATTAAGCATTCATTCGAAAAATATTTATTGAGCGTGTATTGCATATCGAGCTATTTTAAACACGGGAGAGGCAAAGGTGAAGAAAACAGAAGAGATCCCTGCTTCCCAGACCTTCCATTCTAATACAGGCAGCAGATGGTACAACAAATAAATGAATGAGATAATGTCAGATAGCAATAAGCGCTATGAAAATAAAGAAAACAGGACTGTGTGGCAAGAGGCAGTTTTGGGCATGGGGGTATGTGAGGGAGGAGCAATTAAACTGACTATCAAAGAAGACAGTTGAATCAAAACAGAACTGACAATAAGATGCCATCCAGGGTAAGATCACACCTTACTAAGCACCCATTTTACAGAAACACTCATTTAATCTTCGTAGCCCTGTTGTTCCAAGAGAGGAAACCGAGGCTAGCAGAGAAGCTTGCTCGTAGGATGGCCGGGAGGCTTTCCAAGCCCATCCTGTCTATCTTCAAAGACTTGGCTCTTTCTTTCACAGCAGCATTTCTTTGCCATTTCACAGCAAGATGGCTTAAGAATTCCCTCCAGAGTTTAAAACATCGTTTCAGGCTAACACGTTTGGTTTGGGATCCAAATGTGTACTAAAATGCAGATTAAATTTTAACTGGGTATTGCAGCATCAAAAATTGCTTTGATGACCTGATGCTTGAAATTACTACATTTTACACTTAAAAATTTTAAGTGGCCTATTTTTTTTAATTTTTTATATTTTATTTTTAAACAAGATAAGAAGGAAGGTTTCAGGCTGCTATTTTCAAGCATCTCTCTGAGAACAAAACCTTCATGAATAATATTTGTTCCCAACAAATAAAAAGCCAAAATGAAATGCATTTTTTTCCTTTTCATATTGGTTTTTAAAGTACTAGAGATGCCTCAAAGTGCTATATCAGAATTTTAATTAGCTAAATGCAGCTTGCTGATTTGATCAAGATGACCATAAGGCAAATAAATAATTCTGATTGTCTTTTTGAATTCCGACACAAGTGTTCCTTTTGCTGCCTATCTTCAATCACCTGTCAATTCGGAGTAAAAATTAAACAAAATAAGACTAATCGTAGGAATGGTGTCATCTGTGAGGAGTGCTCATGTCCACTAGGGCAGTGAGCAGAGTTTAGCTGAAGGACAGACCACTGCATATGCTTACACCATATGCGCCCTGCACTCCAACTGTTCCTTTTAGAGGGAAATGAATGTTTAAATAATCATTCTGTTTGTTGACTGTTGTGAGTCAAAAATGGAGACAGAGATCTTTGATAAGAATACCCAGCCCGATGCACAGGTCCAAGTACAGAGGGAGGAGAATGAGGCTTCTCGTCAGAAGGGGGGCCCCACTCCCAGGGCCAAGCAGGCACTTGCACAATCCTGAGAATGTGGGCATCCTTCCATTCTGCACCCTACCCACCTCACTTGTCTCATCCTAGACCTGGCCCCCCACCACACACACACACACACACACACACACACACACACACATACTGCAACTCAACCTTTCCAGAAATCAGAGGTTAGGAAACACTGCACCTCACCTACTAGCTCCTCAGACCTCTCAAAACAGACCTGAACTGAACCTGCCGGGCCTGTGGTAGCAGATAGTACCAACGGGTAGCGGTGCTGCTCAGCTTGTGTTTGCTCATGTCCGTCACATCCATCCTTGTCTCTCTGATGTTGGGTCTGAGTGTACGTTTTTATGATACCTTGGGTTGAACAAAGACATTTTTTTTTTTCATGATAGGCTGATTTTTTTCTTCTTTCAGAAAGAGAAGGATGTTAAGAAGAAAAATACAAAACAGCAGACATCAGTGATTGCTGAAACAACCCAATGACCACAACCAGCCTTTATTTAGATCACGGAGCTCTTGAGCCAGAGGGGTTCCCTGAGATCCTCCAGCCAGCTGCCTCCAACCAGTCACCTCTGAGCCAGGCTGAAGGCAAGAAGCTCGGTAGGCCTAGCCTTAGATAGCCTGGGGGTGCTGCTCCCACATCACAGAATATTAGCAAGTCTGAGTGGCTCTAACATGCAGGAACTAACATGTACCCTATAACCTTTATAGGGGGTTGTGAAGACCTGAATAAAGTAATTTACACAATAGCACTTTTTTTTTTTTTGCACAAAAAGTCTTGAGCATTATTAAATGGAATTGTTTAAAATCTCTAGGAGTGGTAAAACTTTAGAATCCCTTTATTAGTATCTCAGTCAACCACGTGGAGAAAGTTTTCCTTCCTTCTAATTAGCTTCTCTTACTGTACATCTTATTTGTCCTCTGGAATTCAATAAAACCATAATCAGATTCGAATGCCACTATTATTAGCTGTGTTACCTTAGATAAGTCACCTAACCTGTCCAAACACCTGTTTCCTTATCTATAAAATGAGAATGTGATATCTACCTGAAAGGGCCGTCATAAGAGTTGAAACAGTATTTGTAAAGCACATGGCATACGTCTCAAGAAATGATATTGTTAAGAAACAGATTTATTACAAAAACAAAACTTCAGAGTTACTAAAGATCCATTTTGTCCTCTTGTTCTTCTCCAGAATCAACACTCCTGTTGCCTCTGTTCCCAATTTTCTAATCCCTGTTTTCAAACGTGATTTTTTGAGTTCTTTGGTGTGTTTAACCTTATTGAGAACCAGATAAAAATTTCAGAAACTCTCCACTGAAAAATTCACCAGCAAACTTTCATACACAATTTTAAGAGGTTCGGAAACCTTGTAAAGCCCATTCATGTGTCCCACCAACCAGAAAGTCCATAGACCCCATTGGGAATCTCAGTTTTGAGAATTCTCTCACTTCCCCTCACCAGCTCATAGGCAATGCCCCATAAGCAGCCCTTGCTGGGAGGTTTCGGAGCGGGGCACGGTGGGGAGGTGGTGCTGCCTTCCCTGAGGTAAGTGGGGTTTGGGCAGAAATAATCAAACTGAGGAGGAGGATACCTCAACATGGCCTGAGTCTGACAGTACAAAGGCTCAATTACCAACCTCAGACTTGCAAAATGTCAGGCCCAGTTTATTGGAAATCTTCCTCACCTAAGAAGCATTAACAGCACCAAAGGGAGAAAGCTGAGTCAGAGGCAGGAAACACCAGACCTGGTGGGGGAAATATCCGGGGCTTTAAATGACAGGTCCCTTGACAATATTGTAGAGACCCCAATGAGTGGGTCTGAGAACCCCCTCCCTGTACTCTGACGCCCCCCTTAACAGTAAGGTCCACACCCCTTCTGCACACAAAGAGGCTGTTGGGAGAAGGCTATTACCATCCGCAGCCATGACCACAGTGAATCTCATCATTTGGGGCTCCTGGTTAGCCATATTGTTAGTGCAGACAGGGGTCCAGCTAAAGGGTCTCCCAGAACCACCAGGAGAGGTCTGGAGTCAGACAGATGCCTGGGTTGGCATCCAGCTCCTTCACTGCTTCATTCACAGGCCTAGGAGGTCACTTAACCTTTCCGAACTCAGGTTTCCTCACCTATAAAAGGTGGATAATTCCCATCTCTTGGGGTTGGACTGAGCATTAAGTGAGGACATATATGTAAAGAACTTGGAATCTGGTGAGCCCTCAATGAACAGTAGGCTGGCATTATTGCAGTATTATTGGTATTACCCATGGGAAAAGGGATTGCACCAATATTCCCATTTCACTAAACGTGTTAAAAGCCTACTTGCTGCAATAGGCAACAAGATGTATGCAGGACTGAAAGGAGAAGAAACTATTTGCAGACAATGAAAATGTCCATTCACCACCCATTGCTGTGGCACTATCTGCTCTTGCAGACCTGTAAGGGGCTCCCTCTTGCAGAGACCACTTAGTGTGGTTACTCTGTAGTTGAGAGACTGCAGTTACTTTGAGGAGAAAATTCTACAGTTAGACGTTCTGTTTATTCAAACTGGCCTTTTCCCTAGTTAATCCTAATTAGTGAGATTTGTCTATAAAGAAAAACCAATCGACTGATCATCTGTGAGCTAGAAGCCTTCACAGCTATGTCATTTAAGCTTCGCAGCCCTGCCAGGTAGGTATTATTATGCTCATTATAAGATGAGACATTTCAGCTTAAGAGATGTCCAGGGAACACTTTTTTGGTTTGAGATCACAAATAGGCCTCTGGGATTTCAACAGAAGTCACTGTGATGCTCCACTCAGCAGACTATCTTAGTCTCTTTTCTTTAAAAAGCAACTTCGCCATCCAAAGCACTATAACAGCTGGCGTGGGCCCAGGACAAGTCAGAGCAGCCGTGTGAGGGGGCCGAGGAGGAGGGAAGAGGAGGACGGACACTCCTGTACCTCAGTGGTCCTCCAAAAGAGAAATCGCACTGGACACTTCTTAAACGTGGCAAGGAAGGCTTTACTCAAGACAGCGGCAATAGTGGAGAGAAGTTGAACTCAATTCTGAATAAAACAAGAGCAGCTGGGGATTTATAGCTAACTGGCAGGGTGAGGGAGAGGATGGAAAATTACTGGTTAGGTTTCAAGGGTTAAGGGAATGAGGAATTTGATTGGATATCAAGGTGGGAGGATTCTCCCTGAACTGGCTTAGCAGGGTTCTTGCTAAACCGAGCTCATCAAGGACAGAGCCAAGGGCAAGGCCTAGTTGAAAAGAGGGCTCAGAGGAACCTGACTAAAGTTTGGTCAAGGAACAAGACCTTGTCAGTCCAATGTGGTAGACTGCAAAAATGGCCACAGTTTTCCACCCCTTCCTATATCTGCTCCTTCTTTAAGGTGACTCTGCAGCAATTCCCATCAAGAGGTGGACTCTATTGCCCTATCTTTTGAATGTGGGCTGGCTTTATGACTTGCTTCAGCTAAGGGAACACGGTTGAAGCAACATGATGCCAATTCTGAGTCTAGATTTCTCTCTCTCCCCCCCACCCCCATCCTGTTCCTACAAAGCTGTCATGAGAATGTGCTTAGGTTAATCTTATTGGTGGCAAAAGAAATAAGACCCAAACCCACACACCACCCCCTGCCCTGGCAACGTCCCCAGAAACAGAGCAAATCTTCTGATCTAAGGCTGATGGAAGACCCTTGAGGGAGCCCAGCAGCAACCAGACACGCCTAGCAGATCCCAGCCCAAAGCACTAACCGATAGAATCATGAGCTTAAAAAGTGGTTATTATTTTAAGGCACTGCATTTTGGAGCTGTTTGTTATGAGGCAACAGAGAACGAATACAATCTCGAACTTGTCCACAAATTAGAATCATTAGAGGAGCTTTAAAAAATATCAGTACCTAGGTCTTTCCCTTACTCCCTGCAGAACTTCTCATTCATTTGGTCTAGAGTGTGACCTCAGCATCAGGAGTCTTACTCCAGCGATTCCTGTGTGTAGCCAAATGGAGCATCACTGCCCTAGCTCCTCTGGCTCGGCCATCCTGAGGCAGCTCAGTTGGACTTTCCAGGTGTGTAGAGGATACACAGGAGGTACACAGGTCAGTTATGACTTGAGCTGTCTTGAGTCACGTTTTGGGGGTCAGGATTTTAACATATGAATTTTGAGGGAACACGATTCAGCCCACAACAGGCAACTACTTTTCTCCTCCCTCCTGTGTAAAACCAGCAACATGACTATCATTGACCGGCTGCGGTCCCGCCCAGCTGAACCTGGACCCAGCTAAAAGTAATTAGAAATTCAGCTGGGGGAGAGAGTCAGCTGATGAAGGTGCAGGGCTGTGAACCACCATCAAGGCAGGACAAGTACAAGGCCATGTTTCAAAATGGAAAACGGGCTGGTGTGGCCAGTGCGTATATAAAATGTCTGAAAAAAAAAAAAAACCTAGTGTTTTTTCTCCAGAACAATCACACTATATAGCATGGACCTATAGAATGAAAATCCATGTCCTGGGCAAATCAAATGCCCAGAATAAAACTTGATTTGGACTGAGAAAGTGGTCAACGGATGATCAGAAAACACTCAAGACCATACCAAGGAACCACAGAATCATTTGGAACAGGACTCCTGGCATCACAAGGCTGCCATGGCTTGGAGAGGAGAGCGGGGGAGTCCCCTGAGGGTCGGTGCAGCACCTCCGTGCTCTGTCTTTTTAACTTCTCACCGACTTTATTACCCTCTCTGAGACTCATTTCCTCCTTTGTAAAATGAGATTAATTCCACCTCCCTCATCGAGTTTGGTGAAGATTAAATCATAAGATGTATCAATGTGTAAGTGCGTCACTATTCCCAGTCCCCAGCCTTCTATCTCTACCTCCTCACCCCCATCCTGCTGTGGGGAACTTTGTTCAACTCTTCCTCACCCTGATCTTTCAGGAGAGTTCTCTCACTGCCCACTGTTTATTTTTTTTTTTTTTCCTGCGGTACAATCAGGACAAATAAAGGGGGAGAGAGACAGCTCTACAGAGAGAAGGCAGAGAGAGACAGGTTCTCGCCCCGTGGGCAGCCCCAGGACTGCCCTCTGGTGTGGAGAATCTGCATAATGAGCAAGCAGAGGAGACGCCAAACCTGAGAGGTTAAATCTTTCTGCCTGGTCAAGATCTCAGGCAAAGGAGGAAAAGGCAGCAAAAGCACTGAAGCTGAGAACCAGGGAGCTCTCTGGAGTGTCTGCCAAGTGGGAACTTCTGAAGTGGGCTGCAGAGTGCGGGAGACTGGAGAAGGAAAGCAACTTCGAGAGATTTTACTGTTCAGCTTGAATTCAATCATTTTAATGATCTTTGAGAGGTACCACTAAAGATTGGCATTTCTGTCTAATTACTTTTAGCTGCTAGAATTTTCTTCTTAAAACATGACCCTATGCAGAGCCTAGTAAACATGAGGCCCTGGGTTTAATATTGGGAAGATATAGCTATCTATATCTATATCTATATCTATATCTATATCTATATCCATGTCCATATTCATATCCATAGTCATATCCGTATTCATATCTGTATCTACATCTATCTGATCTCCTTCTGCACAGTTTTGTGGTAGCAGAGGCCAAGCTAACTGTATCCTATAACAGGTTGAAGGTCAATCATTTCCCTTCCCATAATAGGTAAGGGACTTTTCAGTGTCACAACTGAAGTGGCAGAGACCACTGGCCCTGGTCAGTCACTCCCCTTACGGCCCACCAATCAATCAAAATACATTTTCCTATGAGGAAGTATAAGTCATGTATAAAAGGGAATGCCCCACTGCCCTCGGAGCTCAGCCCTTGGATGTGAATCCACTGAGCCAGAGCTGGCACCAATACACGCTACTTCCTGATAATTGCCTCTGTGTCTCCTCTCTCTGTCCGAGTACCCTGCAACATTGTAAAAGAGTTTTGATAAACAAAGTGTTAGCAGTCTCCAATCCAGAGTTCCTTAGGGCCGGAACTGTGCCTTCTCTAGGTTCTGGAATTTTTCAGCACTTGCCTGGTAAAGGGCAATTGAGTTTAATCTGTGCATTGTTTAATATCAAGCTTCTCTCAAGAGATTCACAACACCTTGAGGCCAAGTGACAAATTGTAACACTGATGGCCTGAGGGAAGGAAACATCCTCATTGACAATCTTGCAATTTTTCTGGGTACTTTCTTGAGGCTGGCTTAATTCTAGGTCCAGCTCTACCACTAACTAATATCGAGGTCAAGCCCTGATGTAGGAAGGAGGCACGAAAACCCAATGTTAAACCAAGCTGTATTCGGAGCCTGCCAGGTGCTGCCGGAAACCTACAGAACAAAAGAAGATTTCTGATGGGATTACTAACAAGCGGTTTACCCAAACCATGAAGGGAAAACAGACTCTTTAAGTCGTACCCCCACACAAAATAAACCCCATCATTCATTCCCTGAGGCCAGACCTTAGGGAACCTATAAAACAAAGGCTGAGATTGCTAGAACCTATAAAACAAACTCTGCATACCCTTACCATCAAAGGAAAATAGGTAAACAAAGTCTTTAAACTGTAATTCATAGAAACCAAGAATGATATCTAAACTGAATTCCCCAAACACTCAGGGACCCTCTCAGTCTCTCTCTCTCTCTCTCTCTCTCTCCTCTCATTGTCCCTCTCAGTCCCTCTCTCATTCTCTGTCTTTGAGAGGAGACCATGTCTCTGTGGAGCATTATTCCTTCTCTAATAAACTTTCCTTTTGACTCTAACTCTGGCATACACTTAAATTATTTCCTGGGTGCAGTCAAGGACTCTTTCTTCTTGCAGGGCAGGGGGATTTGCCCTGTCCTGCATCAACTCTACTAATATAGGGAGGAGGCAAGAGAATTAAAACGTTAAGCCACATTCAGAGACTGCAATGTGCTGATCAGTCCTGCAGCCAGACACCGTGGACACCTGCAGAACAAAGGAAGATTTCTGCTGGGATTGCTAACAACCCATTCCCCACACCTGTGACAGGGAACCAGGAGCCCAAAGTCATTCCCTATGGCTAAAACCAAGGGGAGCCTAAGGATTAAAGCCTGGGAACTGCCAGCAAGGCTTTCACTCTACATATTCTTACCTTTTCATGCTACATACTCTTCCCCTTCTTCACTGTATGTCCATATCAAAGGAAATGGGTCTTTTCAACTATAACTCACAGGAACTAAAAAGAATGATATATAAACTGAATTGCCCTAACACTCATTGTCCCTCTCAGTCCCTCTCACAATCCCTCTCACTCTCTGTCTCTGAGAGGAAACCACTCTGCGGAGTGTTACCCCTTTTATAATAAACTTTCCTTTTGATTTTAACTTTGGCATGTGTGTTGAAATCCTTCTACATTCTCCGCCAAAGGACCTTCTTCTCTCGGTGCAGGGCTTGGTCTCCCTGTCCCTCGGAGAAACATGCCCTGTCCTGCATCACTGCCACTAACTAATATTGATGTTGCCTTGGATCCCATCTGAACGGTGAGAAGGTGTCATTAGATTGTCTCTTGAGCCCCTTCCAGTGTTAGGCTTCTAATCAGCTAAGTGTGAGTAGCCATGAGAAGGACAGAGAGCTTTCCATTCTCAAGCTTACAAGAAAAGCACTCTCAAAGCAAAGCACGGGCAAAGGCGAAACGGTGCACTAGCCCTGACATGGGGCCTGTGTGCTGTACTGAGGAGTGGGAATAGGGAGCAGAGAGTGTGGGGTGGTGTTGAACAAGGAGGGCTTCCTGGGCGAAATGCCCTGGGTCTTATAGCAGTTGTTG
>NW_011888891.1:2139914-2144230 GCF_000151845.1 Pteropus vampyrus | reverse complement strand
AAAGTCATTCCCTATGGCTAAAACCAAGGGGAGCCTAAGGATTAAAGCCTGGGAACTGCCAGCAAGGCTTTCACTCTACATATTCTTACCTTTTCATGCTACATACTCTTCCCCTTCTTCACTGTATGTCCATATCAAAGGAAATGGGTCTTTTCAACTATAACTCACAGGAACTAAAAAGAATGATATATAAACTGAATTGCCCTAACACTCATTGTCCCTCTCAGTCCCTCTCACAATCCCTCTCACTCTCTGTCTCTGAGAGGAAACCACTCTGCGGAGTGTTACCCCTTTTATAATAAACTTTCCTTTTGATTTTAACTTTGGCATGTGTGTTGAAATCCTTCTACATTCTCCGCCAAAGGACCTTCTTCTCTCGGTGCAGGGCTTGGTCTCCCTGTCCCTCGGAGAAACATGCCCTGTCCTGCATCACTGCCACTAACTAATATTGATGTTGCCTTGGATCCCATCTGAACGGTGAGAAGGTGTCATTAGATTGTCTCTTGAGCCCCTTCCAGTGTTAGGCTTCTAATCAGCTAAGTGTGAGTAGCCATGAGAAGGACAGAGAGCTTTCCATTCTCAAGCTTACAAGAAAAGCACTCTCAAAGCAAAGCACGGGCAAAGGCGAAACGGTGCACTAGCCCTGACATGGGGCCTGTGTGCTGTACTGAGGAGTGGGAATAGGGAGCAGAGAGTGTGGGGTGGTGTTGAACAAGGAGGGCTTCCTGGGCGAAATGCCCTGGGTCTTATAGCAGTTGTTGGCTGAGGAGTGTAGCACAGAACACACTGTGCCAGACTCCCAGACAGGTCTGGATTCCATGTGACCCACATGAGATTTTTAAGTTTTCACCCCAAAAGCCACATTGTAAAGAATCCCCTTATATTTTGCCATTATGCAAATCATCTTGGTATCTATTGATTGCATTTGCATGTGAAGAGGAGTGCTGTGTTTGTAACTAATGTATTTGCATGTGCATTTTAATTAATCCTCTTTCAGGAAGATGATGATTGGAGAGGCAGGTATGGAAATATTACTCTCTCCTGCTAATAGAATTTGGCACCTCAGAGGCCAAGTGCTGACTGGTAGGATTATTGCAGGCAGGTGGGAGTTGAGCAGTTTATCAAGAATTCATCCTGGCCGCCCCCTAAGGCCACTCACTCCCTGGCGCATCCTGAGAACATGGGGTGCTGCTCAGAGCAGGTGAGCTCCTGCATAGATTCTGGTGGTCCACCCAGGTCTGTGTGCGGAAGAGCCCCTTTCTCTTTTTACCATTGTGCCTTTACTTCCATGTGGCTTGGCAGAAGCCATCAAAAAGCTATCATATGATGTCTGAGTGCTGGCAATAGGCTTGTCTTGTCAAGAAGAAAGCCTCACAGCTGTTTAACTACCTCCTTTGCTCGTGCTCTTTGAAGCTAGAGTTAATATTATGCCTAATTTGCATACAACATTTAACTTTACTCATTAAGCTCTAAAAGCCACAGTACGTCTTGACAGCCCCATCTCTGGTAAAGACTACAGTCTTTTCAGAAGAACAGGTCCCTTTTCACAAAACACAACTTCCTAAAACACATTTTACCCAAATAGAAGGGTTTTGCATACAAAGGAATCAAGTGACTTCCCCTCTAACTGTCCCCAGAGAAGAGAAGGGAGAGTGCACAATGGTGGGGGGAGCCCTGAGCCGGAGGGGGGCGGGGCATCCCCATGCCCTGGCTGCCCTTACTAATCATAGTGGAAATAAGATCTCGGACTCAAAATTTTAAATGTTTTGTTGTTTGTTTGTTTCTTGTTTTTTATCACTTACTCAATATCTACGGGTGGAAAGAAACGGGAAAGATTGACCGCAAGCTTGAAGCCAGAGACTAAGCTCTGAGACTATGTTCTTAAGGACTCAAGTGCATGAATTCCCCTTTCCCCACGAGGACTCGCTAAGGTTCGCTACATGCGCCCTTTTCCAGGAATTGTTTTGGGCTCAACAGGGAAGCTAGGTCTTGTACTCCAAGTAATCGAACTGCAAAAGATTGCTCATTTATATTTGATACATCTGGTGTGATAGAAAACAAGACAAAACATGTATTTGAAAAGTGATTCAAGTTTACATTTTTAAAACAAGACAGAGTCTTAGGATGCAAAGTAGAAAATATAAAGGAAAAGATTCAGAGATAGATGGATGATAGATGATTAATAGATAGATGATAGATAGATAGATAGATAGATAGATAGATAGATAGATAGATGAATGATTTGAAAAGAAAGAGGGCCTTAGTACTCAGTCAAAAGAACAAAGATGGAGTTTGTTTTTGAGAGAATAAAACATTACAGTATTTGTTACTTGAGTGTTTAATGTTTACTTGAATCCTCACATCTCCCCATTCCACACTAAATTCCCTGGGCATCTCTCTTTCCTCTCAGCTTTAAATCCCATCTCCATGCTATCACTCCCAGTTACAGCTCCAGCCCAGCTCACTCTCTGAGCTCCACTCACGTAGCCAGCTCTGTTCTAACATCTCTACTTGAGTGTCTAATAGGTCTCTCAAAGGTAACATGTTCACAACGGAACTCCTGATGTCACCCCCAAACCTACTCCAGGCCCACAGTCTCACAAATCTTATCCTTCCAATTACACAGGCCACAGATTTTGGTATCGCCCTTTAACCTCCCTTTTTCTCTCAATCCTCACACCCAACCTGTCATGAAGTCCTACAGGTTCTACCGTCAAAAGAAAAACCCTCAAACAGCATGGGTTTGAACTGCACAGGTCCACTTATACGTGGATTTTTAAAAAATAAATACAGGCTTTTATTATTCACAGGTTTCACATCTGTAGCCTCAACCAACTGTGGATCAAAACCAATATTTTTGCTTTCCCACCTGCGTTTTTCTAACCATGGATTCCAAACCGTGGATTGAAAATACATTGTTTTCAATCAATGGTTGTTTGGATCCGTGGATGCAGAGGGCTGACTATAGAGTCAAAAGTTATATGTGGACTATATGTTTAAGGGGCTTAAGAGGGGAAAGGGTCAGTACCCTAACCCTGCATTGTTCAAGGATCATCTATATATCCGGAATCTAACCCCTCCTCTCCAATCCCACTGCCAGCACCCTGAGCTCAGCCCCCACCATCTCTCATGTGGATCATTGCAGGTGCTTCAAACAGGTGTCACTGTTTCCTCCCACAGAGAATATTCTCAGCAGAGCACCTGGAATGGTCCCGTTAAAATATCCGTCCGATTTTATCTCCCTTCTGTTCAAAGCCCTCCAGCTGGACCCTATCCCTCTCAGAAAAAAAAGCCGAATCCCTCCAGTGGCCTGCAGAGCACCACCCAGTCTGCACCCTCCTCCTACTCTTCGTCTCCTGACCTCCCACCTCTCCCTTTCTTCTTACTCTGCTCCTGCCCACAGGCCCCTTGTTGCCCCTCAGAAACATGAGGCCCACTCCTGCCTCAGACTCTGCACTGCCTCACTCCTCTGCCAGAAACATTCTGCCCCTGTGTGCACCAGGCTCATGCCCTCGGCTTCCTGAAGAGAAAACAAAGACTTACAGATTAAGTAACTTGCCCGAGGTTTCATACTTATTAAATCATAGGGTCAGGATTTTTATGCAGGCCTGTCTGATGCCAGAGCATCAAATAGCAAGCATAATTTACGAACAAAATGAGACTTTTCTCAGAAATTTCACACACCTTAGTGAGAAATGTTACCCAGGGCCCACAGTTCTGCCTATGCTTAATTAAAGGGACAACGTGCCTCTCCTCTCCAAGGTGGATCTGCAGAGGTTGGATGTGGTTGGTGGACACAGCCCTCTGTGTCTGCTCGTTCAGCAGGTGAGCTCTGCTGGCTCAGAATACAAGAATGGATCAAATGCAATATAACCCCGCCTCCAGCAGGGGAATAACAGTATGAGTAATGCCTACATACTGTTCAATTGTCTTGGATGGGATATAAAGCAGTGGGGAGAAGAAGACTGAGTGCCAGGGCGCTATCTCTTAGAGTTCAAAACGTCTACCCCAGTGTGATTAAAAGAATCAAATTCATGCTTATTCCAGAGAGACGCATCACCTAGAACAAGAAACTACCATGTTTCTAATCCATTACATGATTTCATTTATCTCATTTCATCTTCACAACACGCCTATGAAAATAGAGGCTCTGAAAGATGCCCAAGAATAGACATCTACAGATGGCAGAGCTGGATTTGAACCCAGGTCTCTCTGAACACCAAGTCCATACTCTTTCCATAATTTCTTATTGCACATATAACCCCATCTTTCAGGCAGTTCAGGGATAAAGAGGTAGATAGGTCAGCAAGTTGGAC
>NW_011888891.1:2114867-2139864 GCF_000151845.1 Pteropus vampyrus | reverse complement strand
GAGGCCCACTCCTGCCTCAGACTCTGCACTGCCTCACTCCTCTGCCAGAAACATTCTGCCCCTGTGTGCACCAGGCTCATGCCCTCGGCTTCCTGAAGAGAAAACAAAGATTTACAGATTAAGTAACTTGCCCGAGGTTTCATACTTATTAAATCATAGGGTCAGGATTTTTATGCAGGCCTGTCTGATGCCAGAGCATCAAATAGCAAGCATAATTTATGAACAAAATGAGACTTTTCTCAGAAATTTCACACACCTTAGTGAGAAATGTTACCCAGGGCCCACAGTTCTGCCTATGCTTAATTAAAGGGACAACGTGCCTCTCCTCTCCAAGGTGGATCTGCAGAGGTTGGATGTGGTTGGTGGACACAGCCCTCTGTGTCTGCTCGTTCAGCAGGTGAGCTCTGCTGGCTCAGAATACAAGAATGGATCAAATGCAATATAACCCCGCCTCCAGCAGGGGAATAACAGTATGAGTAATGCCTACATACTGTTCAATTGTCTTGGATGGGATATAAAGCAGTGGGGAGAAGAAGACTGAGTGCCAGGGCGCTATCTCTTAGAGTTCAAAACGTCTACCCCAGTGTGATTAAAAGAATCAAATTCATGCTTATTCCAGAGAGAAGCATCACCTAGAACAAGAAACTACCATGTTTCTAATCCATTACATGATTTCATTTATCTCATTTCATCTTCACAACACGCCTATGAAAATAGAGGCTCTGAAAGATGCCCAAGAATAGACATCTACAGATGGCAGAGCTGGATTTGAACCCAGGTCTCTCTGAACACCAAGTCCATACTCTTTCCATAATTTCTTATTGCACATATAACCCCATCTTTCAGGCAGTTCAGGGATAAAGAGGTAGATAGGTCAGCAAGTTGGACACTAAGGCCCTCCAGGCACTCAGTTCCGCAGAGCAAGAGCAATTGTAGACCCCATTCAAGGTCAGGGGAAGCAGGTCAGGATGGGGTGAGGTGAAGATCTTCAGGACTTGTACCATGGGAAGCAAAGGCAAAATTAATACACTAGCCTTCTTACACCTGGAAGGAGCCTGCCCTTGGGCCTCAGCTAGATTTCCCCAGCCACCAACTAACAGCTGTGGCACACTGGTTACGACGGCTGCACAGTGGCCAGCATCCCAGGAAGGTACATATGCTGGTGGAGTGGGGTGCTCATGTCAAAAGGCTACATGGAGAGCGGCATTTGGGAAGGAGCCTGAAGTATAGGTAGGAGGTTTGCAGGTCTTCGTGGAAATGCAAGGGGGCAGTTTCAGGCAAGAGCACCTGTGCTGGGGCAGGAAAGCGTAAGGAGTGTTTTCAGGAGGGTGAGTCACCCATTGTAGCTAAATTGAGGCCGCAAGCAGGAAAGTGATGGGAAACAAGAGAACGATGGGGGCCATAGCGCACAAGGCCTTATCTCAATGGGCCTCTGGGACGCACTAGCTGCTTGTGGCTAAGTGAATATTATGATCAAAGGTATATTTTCCAGAGATTAATCTGGTAACAATCAGTAAAGTGGGTTGTAAGGAAGTGAGGGAAGGAGTCAAGAGGCTCGATAAGAGTCTAACGCTATGGCCAGCCTCGAGGCAGAACAGTGGCAGCAGGACAGAGAGGAATGGATGTGAGAAATACTTCGTTCCATTCCTTGGAGGCTTCCAGCTCCCTCCTGCCTCAGGGTATTAGCATGGACAGTTTTCTCTGCCTGGAACCTTCCACATTGCCTCACTCTGCCTCATCTCACCCACTGTCAGGCTCTCTGCCTTCCCTGAGCTCCAGAGACTAGTCCAGGCCCCCGGCTTTACACTCTCCTTCATAGCACTTATTGCCACTACATTTGCTATCAATGTGTGAGTTGGGGTGGGGTGCCCCTCCAGCCAAGCCACACTGTCCACTTCGCCGCTCTGCTCCCAGTAGCTCCCAGATGGCCCATGGAGGCAGGGCCCCACTCGGCTCTCTTCTTGCTGTTTCAAAGGCAAATTATCTAGGGATTCATTTGATGTCCGTGCTCACTCGGAGAAGTGACGTGTTCAGGGTAATAGCGGGGAGGGGGGACCAACTGAAAGCTAAGAGCTTGCGTGGGGCCCCTGCCCTCACCATTTTCTCCTCTTCACCTCGAGGGAAGCTCCTTATTTCCCCATCCACATCCTCGGCAGGCTTGCAGAAGCATTTATCACGCTTCCAAAGTGATTGACTTCTGATGAGAGGTTCAGGAGCTCAGAAAAATGCTCCTGGCTCACAGTGTATTGTGAGTAAAAGAAAAGGAATAGCAGGTACTCTTCAAGTGTGGGAGCCCAAAAAAAATGCTAATTAAATGTCAGGGCTGGAGTTTAACCCACTTGACTGTGGTGTTTCTATTCTAGAGTCGTGAGTTTCTCCTTCCCAAACCCAGGCTCTGAAGCATTCAGCCTGGTTTAAAAGCTTACAACAGGAGCCAGGTGGTATGCTGAGGGCTGGAGCCAAGAACTGGGTTGGCCGACCTTTCTAGGCTTCTTTCAAAACTTCAGTGATGCTGAGAGGAGTGATAAGTGTCTGTGAAGTTGGGGAAAGCCACAAGGTGCCCACGTCTTCTTCCTCATGTCAAGAGCAGAGAAAAGAAGGGGCGAGGGAGGAAGGAGCCATTTCTCGAGTCGGTGTAGAAGGAGACATCTTGAATTCCATCCAAAGGAGAGTATCTAAAAGCAGATAGCTCAGAAGTCCAGACAGCATGGACAAGGCCGAGGGCTGGCATCACACATAGGAAGAGGCTGGCCTTGCCTGGCCTAAGAGCCCAGACCCAGCTATTCGCACTGCCCATTTGTATTCTGTCCTGAGAGAAAGCCTAGTCATGGGCCTCACAGAAAGAGCCAGCGCCATGCGGAGGGTTTACTAATGTGCTCTGTCTGAGGAGGCCGGCAGACCTGTGGCCAGAGCTCTACACTCACCAGGATCCTGCGGGCTCTCGGACGCTGTAGTCACTGAGGGGCCCAGGGCCCTTGGGGTCCTGCTCACTTCTAGTCCAGGACCCTACATTAGCCCACTACTTTGTAGAAAGGAGAAGGGGTCCCTTCCCTGCCTCCTGTCCCCACCTTCATCCCAGATGAGTACGGCTGGCAATAATAATGATAATCCCCAACCCCAATGCAGTTTCCCAGCGTAACAGTTTCAAAGTGCTTTCCCTGGCCCTTATCTTTTCTAATCCTCATTACTGCCCTGTAAGGACAGATTCAGCTTAGCTGTTGTGCAGCTAAGAAAATGAAGGCCCAGAAGTGACATGACTTGCCTAAGTTCAAACAGCAAAACCTGACAGAGCCGGGACTCGTTCTCCAGTGGTCTCTCTCAGGCCAAGCCTCCAGAGCTGTGCTGTGTGGTGGGGGAATTCGTACTTTAGGGCCTGGAACGCAGGCACCCTGGATTCTCCCCAACAGAGGTGATCCGTATCTCCCGCCAAGAACTGCTCATCAGGCTGCCAAGGCAGGCAGGATGGGGCTAGATGCCAGGTTGATGGTCACAAAGAAACTCAGGCAATGAGCTCTTAAAAAACTAAATTCTTATTTTAACCATCCATTTTAACGTATGTTAACCATCATTCTATTTTTTCCTTCTGCCATCTGCAGGCGCCAGAGGAGGGGAGGAGGAATAAGGATGAGGAGTGAATGAAAGGTGAACAAATCTCCCCACTCGAGGCAGCAGCATAAACCACTTATTATTAACAGAGGCCCCAAGAGAGGCTTGTTTTTAATATGGTTTGGATTAAGCAGAGAAAAGGAACATGCTCTCCCACACACACACACACACACGCTGGTATGATTAAATCAGCCACAAAGGCAGCCTCCCCACCCCCACCCCACCTCCAGGCTCCCAGTCCTCAGGGCCATCAAGGGGACTGGAGGCAGATCCAGCCTCTCTGCACCAGGGGCTGGGAGTCCAAGCCACCTCTGAGCCCCAGGGAAGGCAGCTCAGACATAACCGACCAGAAACAGATAACGCCACCCTCTGGTGCAGGCACCAAGAGTCTGCTCTCTTACTACCCAGGGATTCTCTCTCAGAATTGATTTTCAGTATTCTCTGGAGACAGTAAGCAGGGGTCCCCAACCCCCAGGCTATGGACTGGTACTGGTCTGCAGCCTGTTAGGAACTGGGACACACAGCAGGAGGTGAGCAGCGGGCAAGCATGCGAAGCTTCATCTGTATTTGCAGCCGCTCCCCAGAGCTAGCATCACCACCTCAGCTCCACCTCAGATCATCGGGCATTAGATTCTCATGGGAGCACCAGTCCCTGGTGCCAAAAAGGTTAGGGACTGCTGCACTAAAGAACACTCAGCCAGGAATGCGGTCCTAGCTCTGCCACTCCACTAATCAGGTGAAACAACATTCACTCTATCTGAAATTGTTGGTCTGCAAGCCCCTAAGGCTCCATCCAGCTGTGACATTTCATCAGATAGAAAGCAGGCTTCTTTCAAACTCTGCCATCAATTGTGGAATGTGACACCACCACCAGCACTCCACCCCAAGTAGATTGCCTGGCATTTGAAGGGCTCTAAAAATCAGTTTGTTTAATTAATAAAATAACTTCCCTTTTTTATCTCTTACCTGGACAGACAGGAAGTTCTCCTTTGAGTTTAACTGAGCTCTACTGCTTTTATTTCAATGCATTTCCCCTTTGGGTTTTCTTCGTGGAAATGACAGATCCTGATTTCTGAACTATTCAGTCCTGGAAAAAAGGGTGAGATGTCAGGTCAGAGAAAGGGTTAAATGTGTAACTTGCATCTACATATACACAGAGGTGGTACTAAAAATAATTCACAATTGCATGGGCACCAAACCAATCAAAAGAGATGCTCACTCTAACATTCAGTCCCTCCTCTCCAGTAAGGTTTGGGTGCCTGTAACAATAAGCATGCACTTAATCATGGTGGTGCCTGTAACAATAAGCATGCACTTAATGTGGGCTGCAGTGAAGAGAGCATTGTCTTGGGGGAGGCAAGGCAGGAGGCAGATCACACAGGCCTTCAAACCTTGTCAAAGACTTTGAGTTTTCATCCTAGGAAGACTTCAGGAGCCTTGATTTTAAGCCAAAGAGAATCACTGACATACCTAAAACAAAGTGATTCAGAAAGGGTGGAAATGATAGACTGGTTCCAGCTAAACATGGAGTTACAAACATATTTATCTCTGTTTCTTCCCTGATCTGACTAAAAAGGTGACAGTAAACAGGCGAAAAATGCATAAAACCGCAGCAAAGAAAACAGGACAGGAGATGAAAGTGGGCAAGAGATATAAACAGAATTTTGGAATTTGGGGGAAAAAAGGAGAATGAGCCTAAAGAAACATAGCAGAGTAAAAAGAATTGGGCCTAACCACGGGCACAGAGGGTGGCGAAGCAGGGAAGGCAGAAGCAAAGCCGTTTTAGGACACAGGGTTTCAGAAAGGCTCAGGATGGGGAGGCACCAAGGACCTTCAAAGCAAGATACAAAGGGATTTGAAAACTATGGGACTGGCTCAAAGTCTGGATAAGCGACAGTTAGATTCCCTTCTCCATAGCCAGGCAGAAAGGAATTTTAGGTTCTGGAGAGAGAGGCCCAGATGGACTCTAAAAGTGGGCATACTGTATTGTAAACAAGAGCATCAACTGAAGATCTTCATGTCAGGTGGTGAGATCCCCCTTCACCAGCCCACCTTCCCTACCTGGCTCCCAGAAGCCAGCATCTAGATATATCTCTACACCACTACCCAACCACCCAGGGCAGAAGGTAAGCAGATTCCTGTCTGTGGAAACTGGTCAAGAAAAAAGATAACATCATAGCAGGAGGACGTGGATCCTTCAATGAAACAACCTGGTTCCTGCCCGGTAACCAATCAACTCCCCTCCCGCCCACCATGAAACCCACCACTGGAAAATCTGGCCACGTACCAAAATTTTCAGTCCATATTGTAATGCTTCACTCTTAAACATCAACAACTAGCCAAAGACCAACAGATTTAAGAGTTTATAATATAAAACACAGACACCAAACAAACAGGAAAACAACTTAAAAAAAAAACAAAAAGAATCAAGGTAGGAAACAGAGAAAACCTCCTAAATATATAGTTAATATCTCCAGAGAAATTAAAAAAAAAAAAAAAAAGGAAGAAGCAGCTATTGAAATATTTGGAAATTAGAACAGAATGCAAAAAAAAAAAACGTGTGTGTGCATGGTTGGAGGTTGGGTGGAGATTCAAGAAACAAAAAATATATATATAGTAGAACGAACTAAAAAATCAATAGAAGGGTTAGAAGATAAAGATAAGAACATCTCTTAGAAAGAAGACTAAAAAGACAAAGAGATTGAAAAGAGAAAAGAGAAAACTTAGAGGATTTGTCCTGGAGGTTACATGTCTAATAATAATATGAGTTTTGTAAAGGGAGAAGAGAGAGAAAAAAAGAAGCAAACTGTTTGAAAATACAATATTGGGCAAGTTAATTTCTTAGACTGGAAGGAGGTGTTTCCACATTGAAGGGTCCTATTATCAAGAGCCCCAGGACAATTCAAGAAAATGGATACCCGAGCACATTGTTCTAAAATCTCAAAACATTAGATATAAAGAGGTGATCTAGAAGCATCCATATAGGCGATGCACTGGCAGGAAGGGAGACAGGGAAGTTGGGGTCACATCCAAAGGATCCATTATCAGAACAATTTCTCAGCAATTCTAGAAGCTGGAGACAATGTGTCTTCAAATTGTAAAGAAAAATGATCAAACCCAGGATTCTACCTCAGCCAAACTATCAGTCAACCATGGAGATAGAATAAAACCATTTTCAGAGACAAAAATCTTCCAAAGTTTGATCTTCCATGAGCTTTTCTCTGAAAGCTATTGGAAGATGGCTCCACCAAACAAGAGTAAGCAAAGAGAAAACAGAAGACAGGGGATCTGACACAGCAGAGAGCAGAGGTTCCCCCTGGGGATGGCAACAGAAGTGCCCAGACAACCTTCTGGACAGCAGGCTAAGAGGGTGACCCATCTGGATTTAGCAAGAAGCAAGAGGCCCCCAGGAGGATCTCTAACTGGAGTTTTGAACAAACTGAGACAAAAACTATACTTCTGTCAGAGAGCTGGGGATAAATTAATGATAAATACAGAAAAAGCAAAGCAAATAAAAAAGAAAAAGAAAGTCAGTAATAACTGTAGAAAAAAATGAAAGATTGTGCAGAAAGGCAATTTAACGATGATTCACCACAAGTCTCGATTCTAAAAAATGTATATAGAATCACGATAACACAAACATTGAATTTTTATTTAGTCTAAAAAACTGTGATATAACTATATTAGGACAACTGAGAGAGGAAATGGAGAAGAGCAGAGTAAAAGAGCTCAATCCACATTTTCCGTTGTAGGAAGTCAGCAGATAGTATCCAAAACTTTAAAATATTAAAAAATAGCAGTTAGTGTGTTATTTAGAAATATAGAGAAAATGCAAGAAAAGCTAAAAGAATTCAAAGTAGTTGCCTTGTCTGGCTGCAGAAGCTGCAGATGGAAAGGACTGAGGAATTTTTCTTTTAATATTTTAAAATGTAAGCCTCATAGAACACTTGCCATTTATATCTATTTTAATGTGTTACTCATAAAAAACATAAATTTGATGAACGGGGGAAAACATTATAAGTAGCTCTATTGAAGTGCTTCATAGATAGCTACAAGACAAACAGATAAAACAATCAAATGTTTAAGGAGAAGGCATCTCAACTTTTATAAGGAGGTGAAGATGATGTACTCGGGAAAATTGGGATAAATGACTCAGAACATTATCTCTAATGATGGAGAAGAAAACCGTAATCTTGAAAAAGCATGCAAAGAGTTTGAACAAAATGATTTCATGAAATAATGAGGGTGGAGGAAACTGCATGTCTAAATTAAGATTTTATATAATATATGACTTTAAATATGCATACACAAATGAACTAATCGATGAATTAAGTTTAAAAAATCTTAAATAAAAATATACAGGGCTGTAAAGGAAAACTTGGGCAAGGCACATCAGGTAAATGCAGATTTAAAGTCGGAATAGAGGCAAAAGGGTTAAACAGAACAGAAATACATGCTTAGTAGTGAGGGTACAATTCACCATGAAGGTCTAACTTCCCTGAATATCTGTTTACCAGCAATATAACATCTAAATTCATGAAATAAAAGCTAAAAATATTAAGGAGAAATGGAAACACATTTGTTTAATAATACCTCTTAGTGGCTCTCCATATTCAGTGCTGGCGGGGTGGACATTCTAGAAAGGGCAGTTTGCAAAATCTATCAGATTAACAGGGCACATACATTTTTTGGTCCAGCAATTCTATTTTTATGAATTTAACCTACTGATAGAATTGAACATGTGAAAGGTACCTACAAAAATATTTATTACACCATTGTTCATAATGGTAAAATATCGAAAACGGCCTGAATCCTCTCCACTCGAAAGATGGTCAATGGACCAGAAGCATCACCCAAGAGCTTGTCAAAAATTCAGAATCTCAGGCTCCACCATAGACCTACTGAATCAGAACCTACCTTTCAACAAGATCACCAAATGATTTATGTGCACTGTAAAGTTTGAGAAACATTTGTTTAAATAACCATCAACAGGAAGCTGATTGAATCATAGTACATCCATAAAATAAAATTTTATAAACACTCATTAAAAAAAGAGACTTCTCTATGTGCCAATATAGAACAGTCTACAAGACATATTGTAAATTCGGGGGTGGGGGGAGGGGAGGGGGAAATGTGGAGCAGAACAGCATTGCAACATGCTATCACTTGCACAAAAATTTTATTTTAAAAATGTGTAATGCAGCCACAACCTAATTGGTGACCTAATTGGTTACCCAGATCCTACTCTTGCCCCAGTTGGGTTAGTATTTTTCTTCTTCTTCTTCATTTCCTGGTGATCATGGTCAGAACTGACTGTTTTCTTCTTATATTCCTAAAGGAAGCCATTAGAGAAAGGAACTGGGAAGGAAGTAGCTCCATCATCCCTAGACCCCATGAAAAAAATAAATGAAAAAAGAAGCACCCCAAAGCATCCCTGACCTTGTCCATATTTCACAGCCTTATCTGATACCCACCCAGGACTTAGAAGTGGGGTGACCGAATAGGTCAGAGCCCTCCCCAAACTCTCTCTTTCTCTCTCTCTCTCTCATATGTACACATACACACACACACATGTGCGCGCGCACACACACACACACACACACCTTTTTGGCATCTCCCCCATTCAGTCCCAGACTATTGTGTTCTGACCGACCCCTCCCCATACCCACTCACACCAAATCCACATCCACACAGGAAGGACAATAGCCCTGCTGGGCCCCAGCAAAAGCTGCCTGTCAAAGTGGACATTCATCATTTGCTATTAATTTCTCCTGTAGTCAATACAGTCATTTTGTAAATGACATACTAACAGCCCTTAAAAGCTGGCTCAGAGGCAGATACCGATTGTGCCCTGGGCCAGGGCCTTCCCCACATGGCTCATGGCTAAACTCTGTGAGCAGCCCCCTTCAGATAAAAGGATGGAGGTAGGAAGATAAAAGATGATTAATGGCACCATTTACTTCTCCTTTTAGCCAAGTGATTGACAGGAAGGAAAAGTAAGTGGCCAGGCCACCACATCCAGGCCTGGCAAACTATCCCACGGACCAATCTGTGCTTACTCCTCAGCAGCCCGCACCTTGCCTACAAATGAGGAGAAACCTTACTGCGAATCCGAGAAAGCGAGTTCCCATAACCTTTTGGTCTGGCGTGATGTCCCGGTTATCTGCTGCTGTGAAACAAACCACTCCAAACTAAGTGGCATAAAACAAAAATTATTTTAATATGCTCAGAGACTCTGGGTCAGGGATTTGGACAGGAAACAGCAGGAATGGATTATCTCCTCTATGATGTCTGGCCTTATCTGAGAAACTCAAACAGCTGGGGTGACGTGAACAGCTTGGGGCTGAATCATCTGGAGGCTACTTCACTCTTGTGTCTGATACCTGAACTGGGATGATCTGAAGGTTGGGCTCAGCTGGGACTACTGACTGGGTGCCTACATGAGGCTTCTCCCTCTGGCTTAGGCTTTCCCACAGCATATTAGCTGGGTTCCAAAAAGGAACATCCAAAGAGGAAATGTTCCAAGAGAACCAGGTGGAAGCTGCATGCCCTTCTAAGACCTAGTCTCAGAAGCCTCACAGCATCACCTCCGCAGTACTCTATGGACCAAAGCAGTCACAATCCACATAGATTCAAGGGGAGGGAATTTAGACTCCACCTCTCAATGGAAAGATTGTCTAAGAATTCGAGACCATTTTCTTAAAGACTTTATTTTTCAGAGCAGTTTTAGGTTCACAGCAAAATTGAGGGGAAGGTCCAGAGATTTTTCACATGCCTCCTGCCCCTATTCATGCATAGCCTCCTCCATTATCAACATCTCCCACCAGAGAGGTACATTAGGTTACCAAGGATGAACCTACACTGACACAGCAGTATCACCCAAAGTCCATAGTTTACATCAGGGTTCACTTTGGGTGTCGTGTATTCTATGGGTTTGTACAAGTGCCTATGATACGCGTCCACCATTACAGTATCATATTGAGTAGTTTGCCCTAAAAATCCTCTGTGCTCCACCTTTTCATCCTTCCTTGTCCCAACTCCTGGCAACCATTGATCTGTTTACTGTCTCCATAGTTTTGCTTTTTTCAGAATATCGTATAGTTGTAATCACACAGTATGTAGTCTTTTTAGATTGGCGTCTTGCACTTATTAAAATGCATTTGAGGTTCTCCATGTTTTTTCATTGTTGAAAGCTCATATTTTTTAGCGTCGAATAATATTCCATTGTCTTAATGCACTACAGTTGGTTTATCCATTCGCCTACTGAAGGACGTCCTGGTTGCTTCCAAGTTTTGGCAATTATGCATAAAGCTGCTGTAAACATCCCTGTGCAGGAGTCTGAGTGGAGCGTGGCGGGGATCTGCCTCCTGGTTAGCCACCATCCTTTCCAGACAGCCATTTCCCTTTCAGTTAGCACTACTTGCTAGAAAATTCTTCTATTGAACCAAAACGCCTCCTTGAAATTTCTCTGACCACCCCACCCCTCACCTGGCCCACGGCTGAATCTGAGAGCTCTCTTCCACGTTCTGCTGTCCCATGGTGAATACTAGCACTGGGCTTTTCTGACACAGTATTGCTTGTAACTCAACTAGACCGAATGCCCCTCAACAACAAGGACTAGTTAACCATTGTGCACAAAGCCCAGTGCCTGTGAAGAGTTGTAGAATTTAGTGCACTAAACTAAATATGTTCCCGACTAGTCTAAGCTCTAGCCCCTGAGAATATCCAGCACAAGCTTGGTTCTTCTCCCACCCAACAGGCCTTCAGAAAAATGTACTTTCTCTCCAGTCTAAACAGCCTCTCTCCCTGCAGCTCTGGCTTCTATTCTCCTTTGGTCCTGACCAAACTCCACACCATCCCATACACTTGTTTCCAACAGGGAACGGACAGCTTGGGATACTGTTCATGTCTTACTGCAGTCCAAGCTCCCTCTATTGTACAGCATTCCCACCGAGTGACCTCAGCCCTCAACTGGAGCTGGACCAGGAAATGAGAACCTGGAGTAAGAAGGTTGAAAGTGACACTGATTATCTCTGTGACCTTGGGTCAGTCACCTCGGCTCTTCGGACTCAATTTCTTCATTGTTAAGATCCCTTGCAACTCTAAGGTTTGATGAAGCCAGTAAATGTGAGATATATATTTCCTCCACTTGACATAGTTTTATCCATCATATGCGATGAGCTTGGCTCTGGGGTGAGGGCTGGGATTTGACACAAACTAGAGATGGTTCACATAAGGAGATATCCTTTACCTCTTCCCACACTACACTCCTGCCAGCCCATAAAAGAAGAACTTACATGTGCTTATACATACTGGTGTTGACTTAATTAAACAGGAGGCTATTGGAGTGAGGCAGCTTTAAAGTCTTAGTGGCCTACTGAGCAAACCAAAACCTAAGCCTCTATAGCCTTAAGGTTGAGAAATTGAAACCTAAGGACAACCAATCACAAACAGCCAACTGGGCTTTCCTAAATAATACAACCACCTGCGCTATAGCCAATCAAATGATCTCCTTGCTTTGCTTCCATCTCTTCTCTATAAAAGTCCTGCCCAAAGCTCCTGTTAGTGGAGTACTCCTAACCACTTCTCGCTGGATACTACCCAATTCTAATCGAATTTTCCTCAGATGAACTCAAAGATTTATTATGCCTCAGTTTATCTTTTAACACTGCTTGCTCTCCAGCACCTCTCACTTATTCCATCCTCGGAAGTTGCAGTGACTATCTGATTAAGACTGGGAAAACAGTACAGCAGATCTGTGATGCCCCAGCTCCATTTGGAGTCACCTGATGCAGTTCAGGCACGCACTTCCTTCTTCTATTCCATAAGATCTCTGAGGCCGACTGTCCCACAGGAGTCCCACAGTTGTCCTGCTATGCTACTGTGACAGGAGGGCAGACTCAACCCAAGAAGGAAGGAGTAGAGAGCTCATTTTTGTCTTTGGGCCAAGTCGCTCTCTTCAATCCAGCTTCATGAGCAATAATAAAAAGCCTAATAATAATTTAAAAAAACAAACAAACGCCTATCCAACTCTTGTACTTATTTCCCAATTCATCATTGTCATCCCTTTCTCTCCATCCTCCGTACCTCCATTCCAAAAGCCTTTATTCTCCTAGAATACAGGCTGGAGGGAACCCAGAGAAGCCATAGGAAGCTGTAATCTAGCCCAGTCAATGAGATGTTAGGGATCCCATTGACTGGGCTAGATTACAGCTTCCTATGGCTTCTCTGGGTTCCCTCCAGCCTGTATTCCTAGATTACAGCTGTGGGAACCCACAGAAGGCTTGCCCAGCCTGTCCTGCAGGTCATAGACCTTCTGGAGGAAAGGATGTCCAAGAACCTGGAGCTCAGCAGGTGACAAGGAGGATGTGCGAGGGATGGCTGTGTGGTGCTCACTCAGGACAGGCACCGAGAAGGAGCAGCGTGTCCTGCAATCTAGTTGTAAGATGGAGAAAGGACCTGACAAGCCAGTTAGGGAGCTGTCACCATCACCTGGGTGTGAGCTCATGGACTGAGGCAGTGGCCTTGGAAAGGGAAGAGCTGTGTAAGAATTCGAGGCATATTCAGGAGGTAAATCTCTGTGATTTGGTGACTGATTTGATGAGGGGGTGAGGGAGCAAGTGGAGGTGGGACACCTAGTAGGTTCTAACCCTGGAACATTCTTCCAGATCTGGCTGGAGCTTAGGAAGAAAAGAAGGAAGGGGGGAGATAAAGGGAGAGGGGAGGCAGAAGCAGCACCCTGATGCTGAAGGCGTGTTTGTATCACCTCGTTAATGTTCCCCTAATTAATCCATGGGAGGCTGTGCCTGCCACCTCACCATTTCACTCTGTTGATTTGCCTCTTGAGACAAAAGGAAATTGGAATTAAGAGGAAACAATGGAATTGCCAACAGGATTATTAGCTTCATTGAAGTTAATGAAAGGAGTGTGAGGGGGAGGAGAGGAGAACCTCAGGGGACTGTGACTCAGGCTAGGAGCTGCCGGGAGGAGGCTGGAGAGAAAGAGGCCTAGAAGAACCGTAGCTGAAAGGAATCTCTGCCCTTCTGGGGTCCATAGGTCGTGAAGGTGCACCAAAGTTGGGGCTCCACAGGGGGCAAGATCCCATAGGAAGAGGACAGGAGTCAGGAGTAGGAGGGAGATGTCCCCAGGCAAAGGGAACTCAATAGGATGACAGAGGGGCTGCAAACCGGGGTTATGGAGGAGCCCCTGTGGAGGAGGTCCAGGTATGGGGCCGTCCCAGCCAGGTGCCCTCCTTGTTGGGTCAGAGTCTCACTGTCTGCCCTTTTAGGGGTGGACAAAGGGGTTGCATTTCTCCAGAGGGGGCCAACTGTAACTCCAGCTGCTCCCCAGTAGCGAGACCCAGCTCAGCCCTCTGCCCCAAACACAGAGGGCCAGATCTCAGGATTCAGCTCAGGTCCCTAAAAGCTCAAAGGATATGCCGTGGGTGAAGAAAGCAGAAATAATTAGAGCCCAAGCCTAAAGAAGAGCTGCAGCATTCTGGTCAGGGCGCATCTGGGCACACTCTCCCCCAGGCACACATACTTGCTTGCATGCTCACTACAGGCCCACACAGTCAACTAACCCACGTGTGCACATACATCCAAACTCGAACGCACACATGTGCACTCACAGTTGCGCACTCACCCAACTTTGGGATGTTCTGACACTAATTTAGAAATGACTCTTTTGCAAACCTATTCGCATGCCAGCTCCCCTTTCCAGTGGCCTCAGCTGGTTCTGCTGCCTCACATATGTGGCTGGTGTTTATCTCTGCCTGCTTTCTGTACCTCTGGACTGCCTGAGGGGAGGCAGGAGTATATGGTCATCTGTCAGGGTTGCCAGGACAACCCACAACTAAGCCCCAGGCTGCCTGCCCCACCTAAATAAAGAGATGAGGTGCTCAGAAAACACGATGCAATTTCATTTCCAGGGTAGGTTTGTTTCTTCTGTGCAGCTCATGAGTCACTAGATTAGCACCATTCCAATTACTGGGAGGCAAAAACCCTATTATCATATAAACTCTCCTGCAGAATGATGGCTCTATTCTTTTTGACAGCAGCAGCCAGTCTCACAGAGAGCTGCAGAGCTCAGCAAGCTGGGAGCCCAACGTTCTAGGTAACTTCATGTCCTTGTTTCAAAAGTAAACTTTAAAAAACTCACGTCACAGCCTCAGCAGCACCTCGCATCCTCAGCTAAACATGTTGGGTCAGCCCAAATGGGGAGACTGAGGAAGGGCAAGGGAGTTCATCCCAGGAAGCTGCACCTAGGACTTCACACTCTCCCAGGTCCACAGCACGGAAGGTTCTATAAGAGCTAAGGAAGACTACTTGCCTCAGAAGATTCTAGAATATTCTGGGAAAATTCACTGGACTCTTTGGGAGGCCTTGGGGACCGCGTTGGTTAGGTCTTTGAGACAGCCTCACAGGCAGGTGGTCCCGTCCAGATTGGGTTAGATGAGCAGTCAGAGATGTCAGACTTCAGTCATGTTCAAAGGCTGCCATACACCTAAATGAACCACACTGTAGGCAATAGGCTGAGTAGGAACCTTGATCTGAAATCATCATTTCCTTGCTATGTGACATTGAACTCCTAAGGGCCATTGCAGAGCCTTCGTTTTCTTAATTGTAAACTGAAGAGGATACTGACAATCTCTCTTCCAGCTATAATGTTCTCTTTTCTCAGTGAAAGTTATATCTGGATCCATTAAGACTATCAGCTCCATTTAGCCAGAAACTTCAGACAGGGATGGACTTCTTAGCTATTCAGGGAGCTTGCTCCTTCCCCATTATCTTGAGGCCTGTATATCACCATCCTTCTCTCCATGATCCACCTGGATCCCAGGAATGACCAAACAAATATACTTGACAGTTTATTGTGTGCAAGTACTATGCAATCATAGCCATTGGTACCCTTTGTTGAGCACTTATTATGAACCAGGCACTGCATATAGATTATCACATTATCCCCTCCCACAATCCCTAAAGGAGGTGCTGTTATCTTCATGTGACAAATGAAGAAATCGAGGCTCAGAGAGTTTAATCTGACTAGCAGGATTCAAACTCAGAGTTTGAATCAAAACCTGTGCTCTGATCCATAAGATATATACCACCTCCCAGTGTATAGATTTCAGGTTATGGGCCTTCAAAAATCTCAGGTTGGAAAGCCACCAATAACTGCAGCCTCCCTCAGGCTTTCTTCTGCCCTTCTGGAGCTACAAATCATCAGGGTTGACTGGTGATCAACTCCAGACTGCAGCTCCCTGGGAGTAAGAGACTTCCTTTACGTCTGGCTCTTGGAGCCCAGGGACTCTCAGCCTCACCCAGGATTCATCTCTTGTGTAAGAAGGAACATCTGTGTGGGAAGGTAGGGAGAGAAACTGATCCCTTGTCCATTCCCTCCCATATCCCTCCTAAGGTAAAAAGGTTTGCGAGGTCATTCAAAAAGTTCAAAAGATAACAAAGGACAGCCTGAGGCAGAAACACAACTAGGAGCCAGGAGAACTGGGAGGGGTTATAGGCTAGATGAGCCCCAGATCTTTAGAGGTCCCAGTTTATTCCACTTTCCCAATCTTGGCACAGTGTTGTCCTTTTTCCTTGGGACTTGCTGTTTGCCTTTTAGCAAACTATTTTTTACACTTTAGGTAGTAGAATGCAGCTTTTTATATCTTTTCATCCTTCCTTCCTTCCTTCCTTTCTTCCTTCCTTCCTTCCTTCCTTCCCTCCTTCCTTCCTTCCTTCCTGTCCTTATTTCTTTTTTTTTTTTTTTAATGCTTAACCAAATTCTGTGCTGGAATCAGGAACCCCAGCTTGTCTCTGTTGTCACCAGTGTCTTTTATGCTCTGTCAGCATTCTTTACAAGCTCCAGGGCCAGCGGGCCTGTTCTCCAGCAACACAGCCAACATCACTCTCCAAACCAGTGTCTGAGACACACAAGTTTCAACAGAGAAAGAGACCAATTGTTAAATTCTTTATATAGTGTCTTAGCAATGAAACTCCTCTTTCCAGAGACACAAATAAAACCTCCGGAATGTCCAATGGCAACAGACATTTTTCAGAGCTAGTTTTCACTCAGACAAGAAGATCATTTATTATTATTGATATTCACTTACTTTTTATAGAGTCTAACTCTGTTAAGGAAATCAGAAACGGCATCGACACTTACCACATTAATTGTTGGGGTTTTTTTTCTGCAAGCTACATCTTCTGTAGCTCAGTGATGTCAATTGCATAATTAGCATTAGTTGCATTATTTAATTAGTTAGAACATTTAATATTGCCCCAACTGTTCCTTTAAAGTTGTTGGAGCTTAAATGTAATTCTACTGAAGAATAAAAGAACTCCATGTTGAAGTAAAAAATGTAATTACACTTCAATTGCCCTGTGGATTTATTTGCATTAGCTGAGAAGTTCTCTTATTCTAGAATGCCTATTGCAGCTTCTCAGCTCTTTCTTAGACTATTAATTAGCTAAATAACCGCCCTGCTACTTGACAGGCCTCAGATTCTAGTTTCATGGAAACCTGCAACATCATCCAGGGAGACAGGCCAAGCCTGGAGAGGGAGCGTTGCACAGCCTGTTCTGGCTGAATTGAACTGTCTCTTTTTTCCACCATACCTGCTGTGAACTAATAATAATAAGAAGAAACAACCATGTAATGAGGATTTACAATTTACCGGGAACTGTGCTTTATATACATTATCTAATTTATTTCTTCCAGCTCTAGGAGGAAAGTATTATTATACCAATTTTACAGGTGAGGAATCTAAGCAAAGAAAAATTATGTAATTTGCTTATGAGTAAATAGCAAAGCTGGGATTCAAAACTAGTTTTGTCTTGCTCTAAAGTTTGTTTACTCCACCAATGGACTTCCATTTTGCCTTCCAATTTACACCACTAAATAGATCTAGAAAGAATGACATACTGGGTCATACCATGGTCCTTCCCAAATGATTTCAGGTCTCTGACGATCATCACCTCAATGGTTATTGTTTGGAGAAAGTACTCTCTTAGAAGAAATTCTTTAAGCAAAATACATGGAGCTTGCTTCTGGCACCACCCTCTCCTTTATCAGCCATCCTGGCCTCTCTGATCATCTCTCCCTGCCCATGGAGCTCAGAATCTTGGAGTGTCGGAGTTGGGGGCGCCCTTAAACATTACATAGTTATCATCCTTGGTTTGCATACAGGAAAACTGAGGACTAGAGAAGTTTAGGCTACTTGTCCAAGAACACACAACTAATTAAGATCAGAGCAGGTTCTAGTACCTAGATCTGATCATTTTTGTTAAATAGAGTCCTTCCCCTGCCACCCCATTCAGAGCACTTTCCCTTCAAATGCATCGTTTCCCGTGGATAATCCATTTGATCTCTTATTAAGTTCAGAAGACTCATCTAAATCTAAAATTCTGGGTCCTTATATTTTCAGCTTGCACAAAATCACAGTGACAGGTTCCACTTGTTTTGAGCCACTGTATAAAATAGCATTGCCTCTGCTATCCCTCTGTTGAGCTTTAGAGGGCGCCTTTTCAGGCCCATGGTCCAATCTCCACCATCTCAGGTTCAGTTCTGACACAAGACCTTCCTCATCTTTGAGTCATCTTAGAAACCTTTCTTCACCTTTTTTCTATCCTCATGATGTCTTTTTAGCGTGCAGTGCCCTGAATTCCAATTAGTCACCCTGTCAGGAAGAGAGCTTGCCTATAATCTCACTCATTCTCTCTGCCTTTAGAGCCCTGAGCTCTAGAACCAGTCCCTCCCTGGTTAAGCTCACCCACTACAGTGAGAAACCAGAGATCTGCAGAGGTAATTCCTATGAGATACTCAGAACTCTTTAAGCCCCCTGCCCCTCTGGAGTCCCCTCTGTCTGCATTCAGATTTCCTTTGTCCAAGATGGCATCTGGCCCTCTCTGTACAGGCCCTTGGCCCCAAATGTTCTCATCTATATAGTGATTGATATTATTTCCAAAGTCCCTTAAAGTAGCTGTGTGGTTTTGGACAAGTGACTCTCCAAGTCTCTGTTTTCTCATCTATATAATGGGTATAATAATACAACACAATAATATATGTAAACATAGAGTCTAACACATAATAGATTTCAATAAATATTTGTCATTATATTATTATTTTAATATTACGGAAAAGAAAGAATGAAAGGAAGAAAGAAAGGAAGAAAGGAAGAAAAGAAAGAAAGAAAGAAAGAAATGTACAAGAGGCTAGAGGTAGGGTCTGTGTGTAGCATTGGGCCACCATCTCCCTAGGCAGACACCCAGGCAGGGTGACTCTTAGGGTGTAAGAGCCTCGCACCCACTGGCTAACCCTAGGAGCCTAGGGCCAGTGTCTGGAAAATGTGATCTCACTGAGGGCAGCAAGATGTCCAGTGTAGGAAGCCAGACCTCCATCCACCTACCCAACTGAAACTTTGTGCCTATTACGGGCTGAATTGTGTTCCTCCAAGTTCATATTGAAGCCCTAACCCCTGGAACCTCAGAATGTGACTATATTTGGAGAGAGAGCCTTTAAAGACGTAAGTTAAAATGGGGATTGTTAAGATGGGCCCTAATCCAATATGGTTGGTGTCCTTATAAGAAGAGATTAGGACACAGACAGAGAGAAACACCAGACACGTGCATGCACAGACAGATGACCACATGAAGAGACAGCGAGAAGGTAACAAATAAGAAAACAGGCCTCCAGAGAAACCAATCCTTCCAATACATTGATCTTGGACTTCTATCTTCCAAAACTGTGAGAAAACAAATTTCTGTTGTTTAAGGCCCCCAGTCTGTGGTATTTTGTTATGGCAGCCACAGTAGACAAATACAGGTCCCTCCCAAAGAGAATGACTTACTGAAGTCCTGGTGTGATTGAGAGACCAACGGGGACGCACACAGTCCTGATGCAGCAGCTGCTGTGAGTCACCTCTTCCTTTATTTATGTTGCCCTGCCTTTTATCCGGAAAGCTCCAGAGCTCCTGAGGGAGCTATATGAAGGTGGAGGGAGGTCTGTGGAAAAAAGAATACAGAAGATGAGCATCCTTGTTTAAGGAAAATACTGGATCACCTCCTGGGAGCTAAAGTGGCATTTGCAGCAGACAGGTTGTCTATCCTGAGGCATCAGATGTTTGACTAGGCTGATTAAGGAATTCTGGACTCCAGACTGTGTTATGGTGCTCAGACTAATGAGCAGAAGTCTCATTACTCCCAGCTCCCAACCCTTTCCCAGGCCCCCATGCACAGTAAAAGTGGGTAGACTAGAGGAGAAAGCCCAACCTGGGGGATAAATTATCTAAACTCTCTTCTAGTGTCTTCTTAATGATACTGACCAAGTCCCTTGGCTCTCTGTCCTCACCTACTAAATAAGATACCCATCCTCACCTTCTTAGCTTGTTGTGAGGGTAAGCACAATGTTATTTCTGCAAGTGTGTGCAGACAGCTCCCAAGGTCTCTGTATAGTTGAAGATTATTTAAACTGTTGTGTTGTTACTCTTTGCAGGAATATGTGGTTGGTAAACCAAAAGGACACTAGCAAACCCAAGCAGCAGACTGAGAAAGGACTCTGAGACTTGTAGGCTAATGAAAATCAGCAGGTATTAAATGAAGTTGAAGTTGGTTGCTAGGGCCCAGGGACCCTACTTGGGGCAGGGAGGAGTGGTGCAGAGGGATCTCTAGAGCCAAGAGATTTTATAACCATCTGCTCTTTCCCAGCTCCCAAAGAGCCCAAGTTTTTGGAGAAGCTAAAGGTTTTATTTGGATAAGTTTCTAATGAAAATTATCATTATGATGCCATGTGTTTGGGGAAAATTATCATTAAGATGCCACCTCGAATGGGATGCAAGTGATGGAGTCAGGCTGGTGTATGAAAAAATTGGAGGATTCAGTGAGGGTGATTTATAGTCCTAAAGGCTGAATCCAAGTCTAGCTTGGGATGCAGCCACCATACAAAACTGTTCTCCATCCTAAAATCTACCATGCCATCAACCAAAAGCTTTGGAAGAGAGAAGGCACAAAGAGAACAGTAAATTAGAAATAAGCTTGTTTCCTTGCAGTTCAGTTAGGGAAAAACTTCAGGAAGAAAAAGAGTGAAACTCTGCAGAGACAGTTTTCTCTACCCCTTTTCGCCCCAAAAAAGGATGACCACATGCTTTACTCTCAGAATCTTTTCTCAGGAAAAGGAAAAAGGGAGAGGAAAAGAAAGCCCCAAAGGAACACCATCCCAGGCTAATCTTTCTTTTTTAAACTGATTTATTGAGGTCTAATTAATACTATACAAAATTAAAGTGTACAACTCGATTAATTTTGACATATACATGGACCAGTGAAACCATGATCATAATAAAGACAACAAACATTTTCATCATATCCCAAAGTTTCCTTGTGCCTCTTTGTAATCCAGCCTTCCCTCTACCTTCACTGATGTGCTTTCTGTCATTATAGATTAGTTTGCTTTTTCTAGAACTTCACATGAATGAAATTATACAGTATGTACTCTGCATCGCTGGTTTGTTTTTGTTCTTATTGCATAGCATTTCATTGTACATATATACAACAATTTGTTCATCCATTCACCTACTGATGGCCATTTGGGTTGCTTCCAATTTTTAACAACCACAAAAATTGACCTATAAAGGACATACAACGCTCTCTGAACATCTGCAATGTGTAAAAGCAGGCCAGTCTTTGACAACTGTTTGGCCAGGGCAGGGCTGGCCTCTTCTATCCATGACAACTGTAAAGCCTTATGCTTTATAAGGTTTTTTCACTTGCATGACCTCATTAGATATTCAAAACAATCCTGAAAGCTAGGTGACGTAGGTTTTAGGCACAATTCAAATGTGTGAGAACAAGCTGATCACTTACTATGTCCAGCCATTGTGTTAAGTGGTCTGGGGTTCAGAAGGTATGTAAGACAGGTCCTGAAAGATCTTCACTCTAATATGTATAGGTGAGGAAATTGACGTTTATTGCGCAAAGACACACAACTGAAAAGTGCCAGAGTGGGAAGTAGAACCCAGGTAGTTGAGCACCTTGTCCAGTGTTCCCTACACACACCTGCTGCCTCTTGAAAGTCATTTGTTCCCAGGAGCCCCATTTAAATTGGATGTTGACCAGGAAGCAAAATAAGTGAGGAGAGGAAAGAGAAGGAAGAACACGTATGGAAATTGCCTTGACCCTTGGTTAGAGTTTTATCTGTGAGGAGGGAATAGTGAGGAGGGTTTCACACTCAGACTGGTCCAGGGCTTTCCCTTCCTGAGTTATTTTGTGGACACAATTGCTAAATCCTTTCAAGGATCAAAGTTCTGTTTTAGAAGGAATCTCTCTTCTTGTATCCACCATATTGTGGTGGTCTTCGCATGTGGCCGAGTCTGGAGAGACCTCCCTGGTGGTTGGCTCTTGTTCCCAGGAGTCCATGGACAGCAGAGCTGGGAATAGAAAGGAAACACAGATGAAGAAGTCTGAGGTTGTACTCTTAGGGCACCCACAGTCGGGACAGAATGCAAGATTCCCCCATATGAATGAGTACTTTGCTCCTTTTTGTGGCTAAATAATATTCCATGGTATAGATATGCTAATTTTACTTATCTCTTCACCAGCTGATGGATATTTGGATTGTTTCCAATTTTGCTTATTATGAATAATGCTGCTATGAACATTCAAGTATTGGTGTGCATAGGAAGGAGTGCATAAGACAGGAACTGTAATGTCTACATTACAGCCCTACAACAGGCACAGCAGGACAGGCAGCTAGGGCATAGGGAATTTTGGTGGGCTCAATCTGGGAAGACTACCTAAGGGAGGGAAATTTGAGCTGCTTTTAAAAACTCTGTTTTGATACAAAGAGAAGAGGGATAGGACAAAATGGACTGAAGGGTGGGAGGTAAAAGATTAGGAGAAAGTACTCCGTGCTGACTGAGAAAGATCAGACTGTCCTTACCAACACTTCAGGATGGATTGGACTATGAGAGAGATCAAAGAAGAGGGTAGGGAACTAATCTTTGGTGAGCAGTTGTCTTTCAGGTGTGATTCCTACATGAACCTCACAATTTCCATTAACCATGTTCCAAAATAAGGCTTTTTTATGGAAAAAGTTCAGGATCTAAAGTCAAACAATACTAGCTCCTCTGCTTAGTGTTCATGTGATTTTAACCTTTCCGAGCCTCAGATTCATCATACATAAAATGGGGACCATAATACTGACCACTTATTTGGTCAGTATCTGCTCTATGAGATGTCATCACACAAGGTGTTCAATGCATGTTTAAAAACACAGAAGCACAGCCAGAAAAAAAGGCCTCCCCAGTAGAGCTGTCCAAAGAATTTCACCCACCTGTAGCTCTTTCAAGGTGTTTTCAAGATCATCTCTTAGGAAAAGGCCCTCCTAAGATTCCTGCCCGCCCAGGAGAAGCTGGCAGGCCCTAAAACACACAATTCGCTAATGGGAAGTAGATTGATTCCACTTAGCAGGAGAGCTCCTTAGGCAAATCACAGAAAGAGCCTTAGCTGCAGAACCTTCAGATTTACCTAGGCTTGAGCATGAGGAAAGTGGTCTTATTTCAGGGTGGACATACAGCCTGCAGCATTATTGCTGCCGCACTGGAGCTTCTGCTACTCCTGCTGCAGTGTCACTTGGCCTGGGCTGTCTGTTAAGTCTCCCACCTATAACAGGCACTCCAGACAACTGTCCTGGGACCTTAAAGTGCAGGGAGCAAAGGGGCCTGAGGGCACTGCATTTCCCGTCTCTGGCTGTAATCACAGCTAATTGAATCTCTGCAGATGCCAGAATTGGAGCCTGATTGAATTCAGAACTTTTAGTTTAATTAATTATCATTCACCTGAAAACTGCTGCTTCCCTTAGACTAAGTGGTTAACCGTTTCCTCCCTTCTGAGAATCTTGGCTTCCCCTGAGCCCTGAAACTTGGACTAACGAGTAAATCTTTCAAGGGACTCCAAGTTCAAGTTTCAAGAGAATTAGGCAAATGTCAAAGAGCCAAGGAAGCAAAAAGACAACCCAAGATGGAAGAAAATATTTGCAAATCTGACAAGGATCTAGTGTCCTGAATATATAAAGAACTCTTACATTTCAACAATTAAAAAAAATAAAAATCGCTAAAGATGTGAATAGATATTAGTATATATTAGTGTATGTTTTCTTTCAAAAGTGTTTTTAAATTACTTTTAACTTTCTAAAAAGACTATTATCTTGTATCTAATCTTTTGAGATTTATGTTTTTCACTTATATTGAGAAAAATTCATTTATATTGATGTGTTGTTGATAGTTAACATTATAGGTTAATACATAAGCATTGGTGTCCTGGCAAATTGTTAACAACCAGCTTTCCAGAAAACAAAATATATGCATTAAATAGGTCTTGGTCACCAATTCAAATACGGGGGGTTCCTCCCACACCAAGCAATTCTCTGACACTAGCCGGATGATCTACATTGAACTAAATCCTGACACTGTCTGTTCAGAGTTAGCATCAGATTCCATAAGTTGAGGGCTCAGTCCAACAAGACTGCCCTCTACTTCACATGCTAACTAAAAGTTCAGGTTCTCACCTATGCTTCTGACTTACCCACTTTAGATTAGAGTATCCAACACCCCCATTCTTGGGTTACAGATTAAAGGCTCAGCCCTACAAGACTCCCCCCCAGAATTTTGATGCCAATTACAAGTTGTCATTTATGCTTCCGACTGAATGACTATAAATAAATCAGAGGTGTTCATGACTCCCTCCTTGAGTTCAATTAATTTGCTAGAGAGGCTCACAGTTTTCAGAAAAACATTTCACTTACTAGATTTCTGGTTTATTACAAAAGAATATAAATCAGGAACAACCAGATGGGACAGATGCCTAGGGAAATGTATGTGGGTGGGGCCATGAAGCTTCCATGCCCTTTCCTGGGTGCCATACTCCCTGAATCTCCAGGTGTTTACCAACCCGGAAGCTCTCTGAATCCTGTCCTGTTGGGTTTTTATGGAGGTTTTATGACATAGGCATGACTGATTAAATCATTTTTCATTGATTCAACTTCCAGGCTCTCTCTTCTTCCCAGATGTCAGGTTGATAGGCAGTAGGACTGAAAGTTCCAACCTTCTCATCACACAGTTGGTTCCTTAGCAATCAACCCCCAGACTTAGATTCAGTCCAAAGGTCACCTTATTAACATAACGAAAGACACCTTTGTGTCAGGGAATAGGAGACTGATGAAGGGAGGGAATCGCTTCGTAAGTTGTATAAACGTCTAACCACTATGTTGTACACCTGAAACTAATATAATATTGGATGTCAACTGTAATCGAAAAATAAATAAATAAAAGGCTGAATAATAATATATCTTTGCTGCTGTCATCACTTAGGAAATTCTAAGGGTTTTAGAAATCTAAAAATAGAAC
>NW_011888891.1:2111362-2114817 GCF_000151845.1 Pteropus vampyrus | reverse complement strand
GGAGGTTTTATGACATAGGCATGACTGATTAAATCATTTTTCATTGATTCAACTTCCAGGCTCTCTCTTCTTCCCAGATGTCAGGTTGATAGGCATTACGACTGAAAGTTCCAACCCTCTCATCACACAGTTGGTTCCTTAGCAATCAGCCCCCAGACTTAGATTCAGTCCAAAGGTCACCTTATTAACATAACGAAAGACACCTTTGTGTCAGGGAATAGGAGACTGATGGAGGGAGGGAATCGCTTCGTAAGTTATATAAATGTCTAACCACTATGTTGTACACCTGAAACTAATATAATATTGGATGTCAACTGTAATAGAAAAATAAATAAATAAAAGGCTGAATAATAATATATCTTTGCTGCTGTCATCACTTAGGAAATTCTAAGGGTTTTAGAAATCCAAAAATAGAACTAAACCAAATACTATATATTTCTTAGTATAAATCATAATACCACAACATACATAAGTTTATTATTAATTTTACTGATTAAAAATATATCGCACACAATTTAAACATAATAATAAATATATTATATCTTAGTTTAAATTGGGTACAGTCAATTGATTTACACAAAATGCTTTTATCGATTTTTGCCAAACTCTTATATATGTTGCCAATCTCTGACTGAAGTGGATGAATTAGTGTAGTTATGACATAAATGTTGGTTGATATTTTTTTCATTTATATTAAAAAATAAGGTGGAAGTAAAGTCATGTCAACTCCACTCTTTCATTAATGGCAAGAAAACTCCACCACTGAATCAGATCATTGTTTTCAAATGCTAGAAGAATATTTTCTCATTTTTTGTGCTACTCACAACGAACAGCTGTAGGCATGATGTGTATTTAAGTCTAATTGTCATTACTGATACTTTTCCATCACTTTTTCTTACATCACCCCCCAAAAAAGAAAATCTTGGTTTATTGTGTTTGCCCATTTTTGTTGTGTAAATACTTGTACTGTGTCCAATTTCATCCTATTGACATGATATTATTGAACAAAGTCGAAAAGAGGTGCTCAGTAGAAGATCATGTACAGTATTTCTACCACACAGGTACAATAAATGTAAATAACCTCATGAGCATAGATAATAAATAGTATAATAATTAGGAAGTGATGAGTTTTGAGTATTTACTACTTTTATTTTTAATATAATTAATTTTTTTGTTAAGTGTATATAATTTAATTTTGAATAATGGCCATGTTTAATAAGCATCTCTTAAAAATCCTAGTACAAGCTGGCTCCAGCAGGCCAAAATAGTTTATAGTATATAGAGATGGGATAGTGAAAATTGAAGATGGAATGCATGTGACCCAGAGATCCTGGATTAAGATCTGATGAGGTAACTGATGAGACCCTGGATTATTTCTCTTTAGGGAGGCTAGTGCTTTCGATTTGTACATAAGATAGTTATGTAATTGTAGCCAAATATTTTTTTGACAGGGGGAGGTTTAGTGAAAATATGGAAAGAGAATGTACATAAATCTTGTGTAGCCACATGGTAGCATAATGGTTAATTTAATGGGTCAACACCTGGGCTACAGGGTGCCCAGACATTCTGAGTGCGTCTATGAGCACGATTCTAGATGACATTAACATTTGAACTCGTAGACTGAGTAAATCGGATTGCCTTCCCCGCTGTGGATGAGCCTCATCTGATCAATTGAAGACCTGAATAGAACAAAAGGCTGAAAAAGAAGCACTCTTCCTACCTGACTGCTGGAACTAAGACTGTGGTCTTTTCCTGCATTCAGATTCAAACTGAAAAATCAGTTCTTCTTGGGTATCCGGCCTTCCAGCTTTCAGACTGGAACTTACACCAGCAACTCTCCTGGTTCTCAGGCCTTTGGACTCAAAATAGAACTTACACCATTGACTCTTTGGATCTCCAGCCTCCATAATCATATGAGCCAACTCCTTGTAACAAATTCCTCTCAATAAATAGATGATAGATAGAGATTAGATAGATAGATAGATAGATAGATAGATAGATAGATAGATAGACAGACAGATGATTGATATATAGATGATAGATAGATAGATAAATAGAGTGTGTTGCTGCAGATTCAAGGTTCTGAGGTAAGGGGTATGAGGCTCGAGTAGTTGGAAGAAAATGCGGGGAGCCATAGGCAACTGCGACATAGCTTTTTATCCCAGCAGGGGCACGGCGCACCTCACAGTGGCATCTTTTATACGCGGGTTAAACAATGGTGGCACACTGCCAGATAATGGAAGCCTGCGCATGCGTACCAGGCACCTAGTTCTATAAGGGAAGAAGTGCTGAGTCACTTCCGCTCAGAAGTTAGCTGCTAAGGGTGTCGGGAGGGAGCCTGACTATGGTCATCTTTCTTTCTCCTGACCCTCTGCCCCTTCAGAGTTCCTCTCGGACACCTATGGAGGCTTGGCACGTGATCGCTGCAGGAGAGCAGAGATCTGTACCCATATGCCACAACAACAATACAGGGAACAACAACATGCCTCTGGGAGAGCCAAGACTCAGCGCCAAGTGGACGTTATGCCTGCCTATCACTTCTGCAGAGGATCCCCAGTGAGCCACTAGACTTCCTGTATCTCCTGGGAGAGATTTGCCAAGGCTGTGAGATGTTGTGCCGGTGGTCCAGGATATAAACATACAACGGCACAAGTGCCCCCTTGAGCAGCAGTTAAAATATCTAAAACCATATGATTTTGCAATACTACTTTTCTAATTTGATCTACTTCATCAGTTACCAGACTAAGGGCTTTATGAGTATAATTCAAGGCTCGAGCAGTATGTTCTGCCAAAGCTGTCACTTGCATTTCAACTACCACATCACCTGCTTCAATTACCACATCACCTGCATTTCAACTACCACATCACCTGCTTCCGGCCGAAAGATGGCTAAGGGATAATACCACCATGGGGTCCATTTAGTGCAGATATATTGTGAATAATATGCATCCCGATTTGTGGGGCACCGTGGGAGCACCTGCCACACAGTTGCTGGCAAATATGGGTGTCCCCAAGTATAGCAGCCTGTCCAATTCGAGGGAATGTAGGGCCATCCATGGGCTCCACACACCCATAGGCTTCCTAGGGGCAAAATCATGGTAAGGTGGGTGCTAGCATACTTTTGTTCTGTCCACCAATGCATGGTGGATGAGACAGTAGTTATGTTTTGGCATGGGGGACGTGGCACCCACCCCAGCAATCGGTATCTGTGTTTCTTCCAACACAATGGGAACATCCTCATTCACCTCCACCCCTTTGCTAGTCAGCCATGACTGTCCATCATGTATTGAGTACCCCAGTAAGTGTTTGTCCAGTTCATGCCGAGTCCTTCTTTATGTGTCCACTTGAGTACGGATGACAGTCCAGTTGAGCAACTGGGGTCCCCAGTGGGTCATCCGATCCCATACTGTGACATTAGTTGCATGTATACACCAAGTCAGTCCTGTGGAGACACA
>NW_011888891.1:2103945-2111132 GCF_000151845.1 Pteropus vampyrus | reverse complement strand
TTCGTAAGTTGTATAAACGTCTAACCACTATGTTGTACACCTGAAACTAATATAATATTGGATGTCAACTGTAATCGAAAAATAAATAAATAAAAGGCTGAATAATAATATATCTTTGCTGCTGTCATCACTTAGGAAATTCTAAGGGTTTTAGAAATCTAAAAATAGAACTAAACCAAATACTATATATTTCTTAGTATAAATCATAATACCACAACATACATAAGTTTATTATTAATTTTACTGATTAAAAATATATCGCACACAATTTAAACATAATAATAAACATATTATATCTTAGTTTAAATTGGGTATAGTCAATTGATTTACACAAAATGCTTTTATCGATTTTTGCCAAACTCTTATATATGTTGCCAATCTCTGACTGACGTGGATGAATTAGTGTAGTTATGACATAAATGTTGGTTGATATTTTTTTCATTTATATTAAAAAATAAGGTGGAAGTAAAGTCATGTCAACTCCACTCTTTCATTGATGGCAAGAAAACTCCACCACTGAATCAGATCATTGTTTTCAAATGCTAGAAGAATATTTTCTCATTTTTTGTGCTACTCACAACGAACAGCTGTAGGCATGATGTATATTTAAGTCTAATTGTCATTATTGATATTTTTCCATCACTTTTTCTTACATCACCTCCCAAAAAAGAAAATCTTGGTTTATTGTGTTTGCCCATTTTTGTTGTGTAAATACTTGTACTGTGTCCAATTTCATCCTATTGACATGATATTATTGAACAAAGTCGAAAAGAGGTGCTCAGTAGAAGATCATGTACAGTATTTCTACCACACAGGTACAATAAATGTAAATAACCTCATGAGCATAGATAATAAATAGTATAATAATTAGGAAGTGATGAGTGTCAAGTATTTACTACTTTTACTTTTAATATAATTAATTTTTTTGTAAGTGTATATAATTTAATTTCGAATAATGGCCATGTTTAATATGCATCTCTGAAAAATCCTAGTACGAGCTGGCTCCAGCAGGCCAAAATAGTTTATAGCATATAGAGATGGGATAGTGAAAATTGAAGATGGAATGCATGTGACCCAGAGATCCTGGATTAAGATCTGATGAGGTAACTGATGAGACCCTAGATTATTTCTCTTTAGGGAGGCTAGTGCTTTCGATTTGTACATAAGACAGTTATGTAATTGTAGCCAAATATTTTTTTGACAGGGGGAGATTTAGTGAAAATATGGAAAGAGAATGTACATAAATCTTGTGTAGTCACATGGTGGCATAATGGTTAATTTAATGGGTCAACACCTGGGCTACAGGGTGCCCAGACATTCTGAGTGTGTCTATGAGCACGATTCTAGATGACATTAACATTTGAACTCGTAGACTGAGTAAATCGGATTGCCTTCCCCGCAGTGGATGAGCCTCATCTGATCAATTGAAGACCTGAATAGAACAAAAGGCTGAGAAAGAAGCACTCTTCCTGCCTGACTGCTGGAACTGAGACTCTGGACTTTTCCTGCATTCAGATTCTAACTGAAAAATCAGTTCTTCTTGGGTATCCAGCCTGCCAGCTTTCAAACTGGAACTTACACCAGCAACTCTCCTGGTTCTCAGGCCTTTGGACTCAAAATAGAACTTACACCATTGACTCTTTGGATCTCCAGCCTCCATAATCATATGAGCCAACTCCTTATAATAAATTCCTCTCAATAAATAGATGATAGATAGAGATTAGATAGATAGATAGAAAAATAGATAGATTGACAGATGATTGATATATAGATGATAGATAGATAAATAGAGTGTGTTGCTGCAGATTCGAGGTTCCGAGGTAAGGGGTATGAGGCTCGAGTAGTTGGAAGAAAATGCGGGGAGCCATAGGCAACTGCGACATAGCTTTTTATTCCAGCAAGGGCACAGCGTACCTCACAGTGGCATCTTTTATACGCGGGTTAAACAATGGTGGCACACTGCCAGAGAATGGAAGCCTGCGCATGCGTACCAGGCACCTAGTTATATAAGGGGAGAAGTGCTGAGTCACTTCCGCTCAGAAGTTAGCTGCTAAGGGTGTCGGGAGGGAGCCTGACTATGGTCATCTTTCTTTCTCCTGACCCTCTGCCCCTTCAGAGTTCCTCTCGTACACCTATGGAGGCTTGGCACGTGATTGCTGCAGGAGAGCAGAGATCTGTACCCATATGCCACAACAACAATACAGGGAACAACAACATGCCACTGGGAGAGCCAAGACTCAGCGCCAAGTGGACGTTATGCCTGCCTATCACTTCTGCAGAGGATCTTCAGTGAGCCACTAGACTTCCTGTATCTCCTGGGAGAGATTTGCCAAGGCTGTGAGATGTTGTGCCGGTGGTCCAGGATATAAACATACAACGGCACAAGTGCCCCCTTGAGCAGCAGTTAAGATATCTAAAACCATATGATTTTGCAATACTACTTTTCTAATTTGATCTACTTCATCAGTTACCAGACTAAGGGCTTTATGAGTATAATTCAAGGCTCGAGCAGTATGTTCTACCAAAGCCGTCACTTGCATTTCAACTACCACATCACCTGCTTCCGGCCGAAAGATGGCTAAGGGATAATACCACCATGGAGTCCATTTAGTGCAGGTATATTGTGAATAATATGCATCCCAATTTGTGGGGCACCGTGGGAGCACCTGCCACACAGTTGCTGGCAAATATGGGTGTCCCCAAGTATAGCAGCCTGTCCAATTCGAGGGAATGTAGGGCCATCCATGGGCTCCACACACCCATAGGCTTCCTAGGGGCAAAATCATGGTAAGGTGGGTGCTGGCATACTTTTGTTCTGTCCACCAATGCATGGTGGATGAGACAGTAGTTATGTTTTGGCATGGGGGACGTGGCACCCACCCCAGCAATCGGTACCTGTGTTTCTTCCAACACAGTGGGAACATCCCCATTCACCCCTTCGCTAGTCAGCCATGACTGTCCATCATGTATTGAGTACCCCAGGAAGTGTTTGTCCGGTTCATGCCGAGTCCTTCTTTATGTGTCCACTTGAGTACGGATGACAGTCCAGTTGAGCAACTGGGGTCCCCAGTGGGTCATCCGATCCCATACTGTGACATTAGTTGCATGTATACACCAAGTCAGTCCTGTGGAGACACAGGAAACTCCATGCAGACCCAACAATGTGAGACATTCACAATCGTGGCACAGGTCTGTGCCCTCTCAAACACGGTCTTCACGTAAAGCAGCCTAAGGTCAAAAAGAAGGGGAGGACAACAGTACAAAACAAGTAAGTCTTTTCCATCAGGCAAGATGCATGCCAGTGTCTTATCTTGTGATAAGATTTTTGCTGCCAAGGGGGGCTGGCCTGGCCATCGATCCCATACTCATTCCCCTCATAGCATTGATCCCACCATGTCAACATGACACAATATGGGAGAACTCATGTAGGCCACAGTGACAACAAAAAGGTTCCCCTTAGGATGGTACTTTCTTCTTCATCCATCTCTCTTGTGGGATATCTCACAGTTATTTGTGGTGGCCAGTTGGTCATTACCCAAGTAATGAACTATAAGTTTACCTCTAGCCCCTTGCTGCATGGGGCTATGAGACCTACCCACTGGCAATGCAGGGGTTTTATTTTCCATGGCCAAGTCCATTGCACTGTTTCTCCCCTTTTCCGACAAGTAGGGGCAGATAGGAGTATGTTACCATTGAGTCCATGACCAGGTTTCAACAGAGTTTCAGTGGTAGTTACCTGTAATTGAATTGGGGCCACAGACCTATATAATAGCAGCTCTACCAGAGAGGGACCTCCAGCTCGAGGTCACTCATTCAGGCCCCACAACACGTCCCACAGGCAGGATACCCAACCTCGCAGTCCCAGGGGATTGACAGTTACTCTTAGGTGCTATTTCAACTGCCTATTGTACCACTTGATCATGCCTGCTGCCTGGGGATTATATAGGGCATGCAATTTCCACTGAATGTCCATGCGCTTGGCCCATATTTGGACTTCATGCCTAGTAAAATGAGTTCCTTGGTCACTTTCCACCACTAACGGCCTACCGTAAAAGGCACATAAGCATTTGAGAGCTCAGATAGCATGCTTTTGGTCTGTGCTCACACAGGGCCATGCAAACAATAACCCAGTAGCCATGTCCACTGCCGTAAGGGCATAAGATGCCCCTTGAGCTTTTGGGAGGGGTCCTATGTAATTTATCTGCCACATGGTCAATGGGACCCTTCCCCTTGTTACTTGGGCATGCCCCCGCTTTGTGTAGCAAGGATGTGGCATATCCCGTCTGCACACCAGACACTCAGCACAGGCACCTGTAACAACTTCCCACTTCAAGGGAAGGTTCCATTGTTGCTTCACTGTCCACATAGTTTTGGCATCTGCGTGCTGCAATCGTCTGTGGAGCTAGTGTGCCACATCAGTGGCAAGAGCCTTTTCCAGCCATCGCAAATGCAAGAATGCATCTGCCTCATCATTTCCTGGAGTCACCAAGGGGACACATTCCTTACATGATAAACAGTTACGTCCTTGTCTTGTCCTATCTCCCATAGGTCTTGCCACGTGGCTTGTCTCCATAAGGGCCTATGGCCCACTAGCCAATTTTGTCACTTCCACGTAAGCAACTACAATGTTAGGCCTTTAAACACTACCCAACTATTAGTACAAATAGTCAAGGGGCCATCTTCATGGGCTACAACCATCCATACAGCCTGCAGTTCAGCCCATTGGCTGCTTTGGCCCATACCTGTATCATACCAAATGTGGTCAGCAGCTCGTTGCACACCTATAGCTACCCACTTGGCTTCCAGACCCCTGCTAGACCAATCTGTGTACCACGCATCAGCAGGTATGAGCAGCTTCCCTTCTTTGTAGCATGACACTTCTGAATCTGTAGGAACTTCAGCATCCAGTATATTGTCAGTGGTAAACACAACTGGGCCTCAAACTGTCTGTAATTCCATAGCCAGAGGGCTAGCAGCTATGGTACTCGATTGTTCCAGATAGGCACTCCATTCTATCAGAGTAGGGGTTTGGGCCACCCCTGTTTTGGTGACCTGCATCCATGTGCGTAACCAACCTTGTATAAGTTGTGCGCACCTGCACTTTGACTTTGCCAGTCACTCACTGCTAGAGCTTCATCCATATTCTGTTTCAAAGCCATTAAAATGACCCAGCCCACTCAGCTGGTCGCAGCTCGTGCTTTTTCCGGTAGCTTCTCCTCCAGGGAGCAGAGCACCTTCTCAATACTTATGGAGACCCATCAACTGCCTCGCAAGGCTTAGGTTGAGTCCAAGTCACCAATACTGCCACTACAGAATACCACATGCTCTGTGGGGCCCACGTGTCTTTCCCATCCTCCAGTGGGACAGGCGACTACCTTACCTGGGAATCCTGCTCGTGACTATGCCAAATGTGTTGCTACAGGTTCGTGGTTCCGAGGTAAGAGGTACGAGATTTGGGCAATTGGAAGAAAATGTGGGGAGCCGCAGGCAACTGCGACATGGCTCATTATTCCAGCAAGGGCACAGCAGAGGAAGAAGTGCTGAGTCACTTCCACTCAGAAGTTAGCTGCTGAGGGTGTTGGGAGGGAGCCTGACTATGGCCATTTTTCTTTCTCCACACAATAGATTAGGTAGATAGATGATAATAGATAGATGATGATGATGATGATGATGATGATAGATAGATAGATAGATAGATAGATAGATAGATAGATAGATAGATAGATGATAGATAGAGGTAGAGATAGATACAGTTGATCCTTGAACAACATGGGTTTGAACTGTAAGGGTCCACTTACACTCAAAATTTTTTTCAATAAATACTGTAAATGTAATTTCTCTTCTATATGATTTTAATAACATTTTCTTTTCTCTCGCTTACTTTATTATAAGAATACAGTATATAATACATTTAACATACAAAACACGTGTTAATCGACTGTTTATGTTATCAGTAAGTTTTCTGGTCAACAGTAGGCTGTTAGTAGTTAAGTCAAAAGTTATACTTGGATTTTTGACTGCAGAGGGGTCAGCACCCCTAAACCCCCACATTATTTAGGGTCAACCATATATATTCTGTTTCTCTGGAGAACCCTGGCTGATTCAGGTAGATCCACTTATAGGTATTCACTGACTTTGGCTCCGCTTTATACTAATAACTTGTCCCATTTGAAGTCTGTATAAGTGGCAGGCCCCCGTCTCCACTTTAAAGGCTAGAAGAAGCTCTGCCTCTGGTACAAGGTCAGACTATGTTTGGCCAGTAGCACTAACCTGGGTTTGTGAATCAGTAGAGAGTAACATAAAGGCTCAAAGACAGTTAGATATTGCTGGTGACAGCAGCAGTGATGTGAGTTGCATAGTGGTAGCCGCAGTCCCGGTGCTGACAGAGCCAGTGGCTGCATGTACTCAGACTGCTCCTGAGGCACATGCTTCACTGCATCTTCAGCTCCCCAACCTCCACTGGCTCCTGCCAGATTGTTGAACTTGGGTACCAAGCCTTTCCATCAACTCCACAAACTACCAGATATTTTCCCATTAAATTAATTTTCTGCTTAAGATAGCCTGAATCCATTTCTGGTTTTTGCAGTCATAAACCCTGATGATACAGAAACGTAGTGTGTGTGTGATGAGGAGGGAAAATGGAGATTGTTGGAACGCATATTTCTTATCATTATGCACACGATGAAATTAAGTACCAAAAAGCTGTTACTAAGTTATAACCTACAGATAGTGTAGGAGAGTACTCCTTCAGTAAAACTGAGCATTCTCAACCATCGTTACTCTTTGTTAAATTAAAAAGCAAAAAGTGACGTGTCAGTTTAATTTGTATTTCCCTGATTACTAGTGAGGTTAGACATCTATCTCTTAGCGTTTTTATTGGCCATTTGTACTTTTATTCTTTTTATTTGTGTCCCTTGTTATTGTTTGATTATTTGATTTTTCTTCTTTGATTTATAGCAGCTGTTTCCTTTGTCTATTAGATATATTAAAAATATTTATTCTCCGTATCATTTTAACTTTGTTTAATAATGCTTTTGTCATACTGAATTGATGAATTTTCATGTAGCTAAGCTGTCAAATTTCTTTCCTTTTGGGTTTTAGTTTTCTATCTTTCATAACAGAGCTTTCTCCTTGACAACATTTTATTTTTCTCCAGTAGACCCTGGATTCAGACTTCATGAGTTCAA
>NW_011888891.1:2090613-2103425 GCF_000151845.1 Pteropus vampyrus | reverse complement strand
GCAAATTGATACTGCAAGTTTAAAATTCACAGGGCAGGCCAGCAGGCTGGAGAGTGAGGCAGGATTCTTTCTTCACAAAACCTATGTTTGCTCTTTAGTACTTCAAGTGATTGAATGAGACCCACCCACATTACAGAGGAGAATCTGCTTTACTTAAAGCCAACTTATTGTAAATGTTAACCACATCTATAAAATACCTTCAGAGCAACATCTAGACCAACAAATTGGGCACCATAGCTTAACCAAGTTGACACATAAAATTAACCATACAGTCACATTCACAGGTACCAGGAATTAAGCCTTCAACATATCTTTTGGGGAGACACAATTGAACCCATAACAGGTTCCACATTAATTTTATTTTTAAAGACCAACATCTAGTTGTCCTAGCAATAAATGTTGAATAGCTCATCCTTTCTCTACTAATGTGAAATGCTTATTCCTATTCATGAACTAAATACATATATGCATCTTCTTCTCAGATTTATATTCTATTATAAGATATTTTTCTTGTGACAATACTATAGTGTTTTATTTTCTATAACTCTATAGTATGTGGTAATATATCAAGTCCTTTCTTGTTTCAAATTTTTTTTTTACTATTCTTCCATATTTTTCTTCCAGATGAACTTAAGAATCAATTTGTTTAGTTCTCTAAATATTTTCTGTTGGAGGACTTCTGTTTAAACATGACATATTGACCAAATGCTTCTATTTCTCTACTTCCTGAAATCCTACAAATATGAAACTAAAGCACAAGGAAAGTAGTATAAATATATCTGGGTAATGTAAACTGGAGAGGAGTCAATAGTAGACTGGAAAGTTTAGAACATTATTGAAAAATGGAAAGTAGATGAAGAAGCATTAACTAATTTAGCAAAGGAAGGTACAGTGATATAGTCTTGTTGCCTGAAAAGGCAACGATAAGATATAAATGTTCCCCTGGGGTGGGGTGGGGTGGGAAACAGAAAGCTCAGAAGTAAAAAGGAGCACCCTCAGCAGAGGTGTGGAGCTAAAAAAGGGCTATGGGTTTCCTCTTCTATTCCAACCCTGGGAATACCTCAGAAGTAAATGGAAAAGTAATGGTTTGAAGAACCAAAGTATAGATTGTGAGGAAGCCTAGGGAGGTGGAGGGTGATTATGACCCCATATGGGGAGGAAAGAGCAGCCCAGAGCAGAAAAGGGTCAGATGCCACTGTTGGCACCACTGTTGAGCAGTGCTCTGTGCTTTCACCACACTGCCCAGGGAGCGTCATGGCCCCTCTCAGCCCCTACAGGAAAGAAAAACAGCAGCTCTAGAGGATACCACAGAATGAGGGAGAAAAATGCCAGGGAAGCAGGAGCCTGACCGAGGTAAAGAGCAGGAAACAGCAGGTGCCTTGAGAGTTCTCTCTTCCCCAATTACAAATCAGGAAATACGGTCCTCAAAAAACAAGAGTGCTTGAGAATCTGTCCTACTCCCAATAAGAAGGGGCCCTGGTGAGAGGTTGGAAAGGGGAAAGGGCAAGCCCAGGTGGTGTGTGCCTCTCACTGTCCCACTCCCTTCTTAACCCAAAAGGAGCATCTCATTGCTGAGGGCTAGGTCTTGGTTGCTTCCCTAGTAACAGTACAAGGTAACTAATACTGCCAGGGGAAAATGAACTCACAGGCAAAAACTACCAGACACCTGAGAAGCATCACCACTGCAAATAAAGATGGCAAACTGTACAATCAATATAAAATAAATTAGAACTAGTAAAACAAACAGATTAATAATTTAAAATAAGCATAATAAAGGAAAGAAGGATAATGATAAGATGAAGCAAGAAAATGCAGTTATAAAAAAGAATTAAATAGAAATACTGGATATGAACACTTTAATAACTGAAATAAAGAATTCAATAAATGACATAAATAATAAAAAAGGATTCCACTGGACCAGAAATAAGTGGACTGGATGGTCAGGTAAGGGATTCTCCCAGAAGATGCTGGCAATGAATAAAAAGTTGGAAAATATATCAGAATTAGAAGCTATGGAGAATAAAAAATACAAGTATCATTGTCTATATAATAGGAAATCTTCAAAGAAAAAAAAAGAAAAAAAAAAAAGGAAAGCTCTGAAGGAAAAAATAACCAAGGATTTTTCAGGATTAGAGAAAGATGAAAGACCTCGGACTAAAAGGGTTCATGGAGTGCCTAAAAAGATAGACACACCAAAACCCATACCTAGACTCATTACAAGGACATTTCAAAACATGAAGACAAATGCAAAACTCTAAAAGCTATTAAAGAAAATATGATAACCCATGAAGGAATAAGAATCTGATAAACATCCAATTTCTGTTCAACAGTTACGGTAGATACTAAAAGACAGATACATGATATTTTCAAAGTGTTAACAAACTTCAAACCAAGAATTTATATTCAACAAAAACAAATATTTAAATATGACACGAAAATAATCTCAGGCATAAAAGACCCAAGGAAGTTAACACAAAAAATTCTTTTTGAAAACACTCTTAGAGAATGCACTCTAGTTACAAGAGAAAAAATCCGTGAGATTGCTATGAAATAAAAATGAAATGGTGGATAAATAACTTGGGAAAATTAATACTAGTATGAAAAAGTAGAAAAAGAGAAAGAGAAGGTGAGATAGATTAAAAGAGAAAAAAATCAAAATATTCATAACCACTTGAAACTAAAACTTTTGGCAAAACCAACATAAATATTGAACAATGGATGAAAAACTAGTTGCTTCAAAGTGAGACTAGTGGAAGATGAAAGCATACTTATTTTGTTATACAGAATAAATATTGATGGGGAATTGATGAGAAAAAATAAACATAAATATGATTTTTAATATATTAAATACAGCTACTAGGAGCATAAAAATAGAATTCAGGATTTTTAAACCAGCAGAAAATGCTATGCAATGAAGGACAAGAAAGAAAGAAAGGAAGGAGAGAAAAATAAACTACAGTAAGTATAGTTGGAAATAAGATAACTAAAAATAAATATTGATATAAAAATTAATCACATAATTTATGTTATGGATAGATTTGTGTCTCCCACACCAAACCATGATATATTAAAGCTCTAAGGCCCAGCACCTCAGAATGCAAGCTTATTTGGAAATATGCAGATGTAATTAGTTAAATTAAGATGAGGTCATACTGAAGTAGGGTGGGACTCTACTCCAATATAACTGGTGTCCTTATGAGAAGACAGCCATGTGAAGACTGAGAGACATACAGGGAGAAGGCCATATGACAACAAAGGCAGAGATTATAACTACCCAACTGCCAAGTCGAGAAATGTCAAAGATTGCCAGAAAACTGATGTAGGACAGGGCACATTTCCCGAGTGAGCCTACACTGATAGACAGGGTTCTTTAAATACAAGAAAGAATTTAAACATGCACCAAAGTTAGAGTCAAAAGGAAAGTTTATTAGAGAAGGGGTAACACTCCATAGAGAGAGCGTGGACTTCTTTCAGAGGCAGAGAGTGAGAGAGCTTAAGAGAGACTCAGAGGGACAGACAGACAGAAATGGAGACGGTGACAGTGAAAGTGAGAGGGACTGAGAAAAAGATACTGAGAGGGATGGAGAGAAAAGACAGTGAGGGGGGACTTAGAAAAAACACTGAGAAGGACCTCGAGTGTTTAAAAAATTCAGTTTATATATCATCCTTTAGCTTCTGTGAATTACAGTTTAAAGATTTTGTTCACCCATTTTCCTTGGATGGTATGGACGTACAGTATGAAAGGATAAGAGCATGTAGTGTAAAAAGGTAAAAATATGTAGTGTGAAAGGCAATTCCCAGACTTTGATCCTTAGGTTCCCCATGGTTTTAGTTGTAGGGAATGAATGATTTTATTTTATGTAGGGCATGATTTAAAGACTCTGTTTTCCTATCACAGTGCAGGGAAATGATTTGTTAGTGATCCCAGCAGAAATCTTCCTTTGTTCTGCAGGTTTCCTAGTGGTCTGGCTGTAGGGCTGATCAGCACATTGCAGTCTCCGAACATAGCTTGATTTAATATTTAGTTATCTTGACTCTAGAAGCCAGGAAGGGACCAGGAAGGTTTCTCCTATAGGATTCTGAAGAAACATAGACCTGCCCATACCTCAGTTTTAGGCTTCTAGCCACCAGAACTGTGAAACAATACATTTCTATTGTTTTAAGCCAACCATTTGTGGTACTTTGTTAAGGCAGTTCTAAGAAACCAATACAGTCTGTAGTGGATTAAACACCAATTAAAAGAAAGAGACTCACAGATTTCTTTTTTTTTTATGCAATATTCAGCAATAAGTTTTCTAAAAGGAATATTTTTCAAACAAAAGGTGACTAAAAAGTAAAAATCAAAAGGATGGAAAAAATTATGAGGCAATTTTGAACCAAATAAAGCTAGGCATAAATTTAATAACAAACAAAATTGAATTCCAGACAAAAAATGATAAAGCAGGATGTGTCTTAAAGGAAAACAAAATCAGAAAGATATAATAATTATGCACATATATATATTCTTAAAAACATAGCTTCAAGATATAAAATACAATGGCATAACTACAGAGAGAAATACATAAAAAATTTAATTAAAAACCTTTTGCAACCACCTGAGAGAACAAGCAGACAAATAATAAGCAATGATGGAGAATATTCAAATGACATGATTTATAAACTTGAAATAATTATATGAGAAGTGGGAAGAATTTTACAACATCAACCAATAACTGAAGAAAGCACATTTTTTGAGCACACAGAACTTTTAAACAATGTACAATTTATCTACCAGCTCACAAAGAAAACCTCATTACAGTTACCCAAAACCAACATTATACATATTAATATCTTAACACAATAAATTAAAATGGTAAATTACTGATAAAATAGCTTTTAAAGTCTTGTACATCAGGAAAAAAAGGGCATAATACTAAATAATCCTTGGGTTAGTAAGAAAATATAGAGGAAATTATAAAAAACTTGGAATAGAATGATAACAAGAAAAAGTCATGCAGAATTTAAGAAACGCAGTTAAAGGAGTCTTAAGAATAAAATTTACAACTCTGAACACATTTGTCAGAAAAAAATGACAATTAAAAACAAATGAGCTAAGGTTTTAACTCGAGTTTAAAGAATGAACAATAGACCAAATACAAATATGGCCATGGGGGCAGAGTTCAATAAACAAATAGACTACAAGTAACAGCAACTACAAAATAGATCAAAATAACCAACCAAAAGCTGGACCTTCGAAAAGACTGTTGAGATGTATTAACCTCCATCGGACCAAGGGGGAAAAAGATGCAGATGTACAAAATTCCGAATTTAAAAAAACTAAAGACATAATGAGATTAAAGAAGTCACAAAAGAATATTATGAAAAGCTATTCACTAATAAAATAAAACCAAGGTAAAATATATGAAGATTTTATTAAAATATTTAAAATTTATAGAAAAATATAAAATATAAAACCAGTCCAAGGGTAATTAGAAATTGTGAACAAATCAAGAACAAATAAAGAAATCAAAGCCATTAACAGCAGCAAAACAAGACACACAGCCTTATTTCTAAGAAAGGAAACAGACCTTAGACCAGTTGTTTTTATAGGTGATATTTCAAAAAACAAGGTACTTCCATGTAGTACAATTTGCTTCAGAAAGTAACGAGTAAAAGCTATCCAAATCATTCTAATAAATTAGTATTAGATGAATTCCAAACCCTACTAATAGAAGAAATAAAAGAACATCTCTTTTTCACTTATATATCCCAAAGTCTTAAATAAAACATAAGCCATGCAAATTTAATGATAGAAAAAAAGGAACAGGTCATGATTAAGTAAGGTTCATCTCAAAAATGTATAGACATTTGATGACAGAAGTCTTTGAATATAATTTACACACTAGACCAAAGGACAAAAATCAAATGATTTCTCAATAGATTTTTTTTTAAAGATTTGATAAAAATTCCACATATATTTATGATAAAAACCTTCAGAAAAAATAGGAATAAAAAGGAGCTCCCTTATTTTAATAAAGGATCTATCTGAAATGTACAGAAAATCATACTTAGTGGAAAAGATCAGAAATTACACAAAGAGTGTTGACTGTTACAATTACTGGGTATCCTGGCTAATGCTACATAAGACATATAATAATAATAACAACAGCAACAACAATAAGACTTTGTAAGAACCGAATAGAAATGATAAAACTGCTATTATTTGCAAATTATATGCTCATCTCTGAGGAATGCCAATAAATCCAATGACAAAAAGTAAGATCTAACCAGAGTTCAGCAAGGGGACTGGATACAAGCTTAATCTACATAAATCAGTAGCATATCTGCAGACCTTTAAAGATTATCTAGAAAAGAGAAAATAAGATATTATTCACAGTAGTAACAAAATTCATAACATATTTAGGAAATAAGCTAATAAAGAATGCACATACTTCTAAGGACATAAAACTACTAAATTTTTTAAAGTTTGTTTAAAAGATAGCAAAATGATGAATAAATGGAGAGCTCTATTTTTCCTGAAATTAATCTATATAATCAATGCAATCTAATTAAAATGTTAGCTAAATTTTTTGAGAAATTTGAAAAGTAATTTCAAAATTTATTTGGAAAAATAAGTATGCCAACTAGCAAAAATCGATTTAAAAAATACAGTACACCACATCACTAGTCATTAGGTAAAGGAAATCAAAACCATTATAAGATGCCATTTCACACTCATTAGGATGACTATCACTAAAAAAAAAAAGGAAAAGAAAAAGAAAACAGTGTTGCCAAGGCACCCTATGCATGATGGGAATGTAAAATGGCACAGCTGCTGTGAAAACATTTTGGCATTTCTTCAAAAGTTAAAGATAAGAGTTCTGGTCAAGATAGCGGGGAAATATGGGAGTAGCGGCAGCTGTCCCTGTGTTTCTGCCTTTTCTCCCCCTGTCTCATTCTTCATCTTTTCACGTTTGAAATTTACAATATTAAATTATTAGTTTCAATGTCAGTCAAAATGCATGACACCAGAAATAACATTCATATTCTTTGTCTTTGACATTATATATCCACACACATTCTCATCTTAAATATTTGCTGAGATTTATTCCATTAGTATAATCATTCTTCATGGAAGAAGTTTCAAGATATACTGAACTTCATTTATCTGTTTACTGCAGTTGTGTCCTGAATCTATTGCTCTTTAGAAATTAAAAAGAACTGGTGGGGTGTAAGGAAGCACATATGAAGCTTAAGTAAAGATACAGAGATACAGGAAAGAGAGACTTGAAATGCTCATTAATTGAATTAATAATTGAAATAAAATTAATATACTCTGTAAAAGGTTATTCAATGGATTGGAAAATTTAATTATGGTGATCTCATTAAATAAAGTGTCATAAACAAAACAAAAATGTTAAAGATAGGATTATCATACGATCTAACAATTTCACTTCTAGGTATATACCTGAGTACTGGAAGTAGGGACTTTAATTGTATTTCTATTTGTATACTTATGTTCACAGTAGCATTGTTCATAATAGCCAAAAAGAAGAAACAACCCAACTCTATCACAGATAAATGACTAAACAAAATAACTGTAAAATAAGACTGAAAGACAGTAAAGACCCGAATATTTTGGGAGATATAGCAACATACCGTTTTCCTGAACGTTAAAGTTCAATATTGCAAAGATGTCAAATTTTGCCAAGTAAATCTATAAATTCATTGCAATTCAAATTAAATTAATGCTATTTATAGACATACACGTGTACATGTATTTACACATTATACATTCCTTCATTTCTAATGAGGTGGCTGTGTTGAGATAGTAAAGGGGAAAGGATACTCTTGTTCAGTCTACCATTTTAATTCAATCTGTGAAAACCTTGTCTTAGTTTTGAGTGGAAGGAGTCAAAAAGAAAGAAACACACAAGGAAACACCTGCCCAAGCCTGACTGGATGAGTAGAATCCAAGTATCTCTTCTCTGGAAAAAGAAGTCTCCTTTATTGCCTACATATGTCCTGATCATGCCAAAGGAGGTAGATCCCTTATTGATTCCACAAATACCCTTCGAGTCTGTGGAGACAGACCTCAGCCTCCTTCTCTGAGGCTGCTCTAAACAGAGTGAAGGTGACAAGAAATGGGACGGTGACTCTGCTAAGTTTATGAGAAGGCAGGTAGGGACCTCTTTCCAGATGTCTAGGTGGTAGAAAGTCCATTCTCACACCTGGAGGGGCCTGAAATCCCCTGCAGTCCTGGTAAATGGTAAAATGGCCTGGTAAACAGAATTTCAGCAGCAAGAGAAGCCCTGTCCTGAGAGGAATCACACTGTGCTGAATGACTGCTCTCACCCCAAGCAAAATTAGAAAGAAGAGGAAACTCCACTTCACTCTATCTCCCAGTATCCTTTCTCCTTCTTGTTCTTGGTCTTTCTCTTCTGTGTCCTTTTCACACTCATTCATTCAACAAAGACTCAGTGAGCACTTCCTTTGTGCCAGGCACTATGTCAGGCATCCAAGGCTCTGAGGAAAGCAAGAATTTAGGCATCAACTGAAGGACTGGAGGTATAACATGCTTCTTCTACCAACTTCTTTCAGGAGGATTTGTGTTTTAAGGGACCTCAGAAAGAAGGCAATGCTTAACCCAAAGGTTGTCACTTCTATTATAGAGAATTTTTAGACATTGCTACTTATTGGGAAAGAGGAAATGCTTTGACTAACAAAAATCTTTCCATTATTCTTCAAATCAACAATAGCTAGCATTGCAGTTCGAAATACGCCTCTAAAGGATATTTTCTCGCTTCACTGTGTAGAGCAGTGATTTCCACAGTGGGATGTGCCAGATAATCTATGTGGTACAAAAAAGGAATATGGGAACTTCTGACCCTTTAAAATTATCTTCACCTATAAATTTCCTATTTTCTGTATAAGCTTTATAACATATATATCAGTAAAATGTACCTGTATAGAATTTATGAATAAATACATAAGCAAAAACTGGGCTATATGCTGCAAAATGTTTTACTGATAGGAAGGTATGATGAAAATTTTTGGAAACCCCTGATATAACAAGCAGTCCAGGGTTTTGTGCCTAAAACCAGTCTTGGTAGCCACAGTCTTGGCAAGTACCTGGGACATCAGGATCTGTGTCCCCAAAACAAGATCCAGCTCAGTTAACTCTGGGTCATTTCATCCTAATCAGAGAGAAATTCATTCCCTAGACAGAGGCAAACTCATATAGAACAATGAATGGAAATGAGGGGGTCAGACACAGAGACTGGAGGGAGAGTTGCCTCTTCTGGGTCACTGGCTCATTCATGGGCAACATCCCAGGATCCAAATATAGAAGAACCATCTGCAGTTTGCCTCCTAGAGCAAGGGCTTGGATGAGCCCCAGGACAGGCCCTCAGACTGGTGGCCATGATGACGGCACTGGCCTCTGCAGGTGACCTCAGCAGATAATGGCTAGGAGTCAAGGCAGAGATGTTTCCAAAGCTGGGGTCCTCACAGTAAAATAAGGACTAAGCAGGGGCCTTAGCTCCTTAACCAGAGACCTGGCTCTTGCCTATTGATTTAGAGACTGGAAGCCATGTGGGGAAAGGAAAGGGAAAGGCTGGAAAAGGAGTTCAGAAATCAGAGGGAATCTCCTTTCTCAAGCATTTCTTCAGGACTAAGTGACTGCTCACCATCATTTTTCATTTCTTATCTATGATTTTTCTTTTGGGTTCTCTGAGCCTGACACATATAAGGTATTTAAAAATACTACAGAAGAGGAAAAAAGGAGAGTCTATCAAGGCACACCCTTGATCTGGGGTCAGAGGAGAATTTGATTTCTGTTCAGTTTCCCAAGCTGGAGACTGTTAATCAGGAACAAAGGGATGGGCCTGGCTGAGTCCTGGGAGCATTTTGGGGGGTCTTCTTTGTGAAAATCCAAGAGGAAAGGGGGAAACCCAAGGGGAAGAATTTACACCCTCCATCTCCCTTTCTTGAAAGAAAGGGAAGAAGTGGGAGAGAAAACAGAAAGAACAAGAGTTTCCCAAAAGGATTTTTAAAACAGATGTTTACATAAATTGATGTTAATTGCTATCGATTTAGATGAATAGTATATCTTTTCTCATTCTCTCCTTCCCTTTATTCTTCAAGAAAAGAAATGAAACATCTCTGGTCAAAATGGGCAGTGAGCTCATGCTTGATAACTTCCTCTATTCCAAACTCACAGCAACGAAGAAAAACGTGAAAACAAAAAATTGCATAACAAGGCTCAAATGAGAGATATGCATCTCTATTTATGCATCTCTATGCATCTCAGAAACAGGACACAAATAAAAACGTGAGCCTGAATGGATCCTAAGCTTGCTGTGCTCTGGGCCCAGGGACAGGGAATGGAGGCTGGGAGTTCAGCTCCTAGGCACACAGAAGCTTAAAACATTTCACATGAAGTAGGGGAATGGAGCCAAGAGTTTTTGCCACCCTGCTCCCCTCCCAGATGGAAAAAGGAGTCTATAAACTATGATTCACATATGCTGTCCAAGGGTACATTTCTTTGTAAGCTTCAGCTCAGAGACATAGGAGGCCAGAGACAATCTCATATTAGGTCCTGGGATCTGTGACAACCCACCATCCCATGCAGGAGAACTCAGAGTAACTATTTGTAAGACCTAGCTCTAGAACAGGGACCAAGGAAGTTGAGAGGAGGTAAATGCAAACTAGAAGAGAAGGGTGAGAAGACAGAACAAGAGAAAGAAAAGTGAAAGAGAGTAAGCCTTTCACTCACAATATTTTGTTTACAGAAAACTCGATAAATTTATGTATAGATATCTTACAGCTTCTTTGGTATTGTGAATGAGACTTTTTCTAATTATGCTTCTGACTGACTATTGTTTCATGTAAAAATGTTACTGATTTTGTATGTTGATTTGGTATCCAGTAAACATGTTAAAGTTTTTATTAGCTCTAATAATTTGTAAATTCTCTTGGATTTTTGATGTAGACCATTATATCACCCAGAAATAAAAAGAAGTTTATATATTTCTTTCCAATCCTTTACTTCCTACTTCTTTTTCTTGGTTTATTGCATTGGCTATAGAATCAGTGATAGTTGTTTTTGTCTTATTCCTGTCTTTAATAGGAATACTTCTACAATCTCAACATTAACCATATTGTTTGCTGTGGGTCTTTTAGAAGTGTCCTTGATCAGATTAAGAAAATCCTTGTGTTTTATCTAATAATAATCTACTAAGAAAGTTTTCTTTTAATCTTGAAAGTGACCTATATTGCATCTATTTGAGAGCCTGGCAGAACCACAAAAATAGCCTGGCTGGGTTCCTGAGTGGCTACTTGGAAATGAGCTGCCCAACAGCATAACCTAACCCCATCAGGACACATTTTAAGCCACTGAGATAGATATGAGGGTCGTTATAGTGGCTAGTGTTAGAGTGGCTAGATAGCTCTAATGTATGGTCCAAGTTGGAATCCAGCCCAAGAAGCCAAAGAGGTGAGGTTTTCTGAGCATTTGAGGCAAGAGTAAGTGAAAGTAATTGCTTATAAATTACTCAGAGTCACTCCAATGCACAGAACGGCCTTTTGCCCAAAAATAATATTTAAAACCATGTTGGTTTTTGTACCATGTGTATAAACTAATTTCACAACTGGTGAGTTAGAGTTCTGCATTACAATACAGATGAAAATCATATCTGAAGTTAGAGAATTGTCAGTGTAATCCAACAGGTAATTATTTGCAAAGATTGAGGAGTGGAATATTAATATATTCAGTATTTAGACACTTCCTGAAACAGTCAAAGATTATTTTTTATATGAATGCTGATCATAGATTTGTTGTTAGAATCAATGCCCCTATTTATATACTTACTGGATACAATTATGCTAGGTTAGAAATCTTTTCTCAAGTAGGCTATAAAGTAAAAAGCAACCATTTCTTAAAATAGCGAAGAATGCATATAAAAGATACTTTTGAGTGCTAGATATGGAATATTATAAAAATCATAATTATATAGAAATAAATTAATTTCTAAAAAAGGAAACTGAATAAATATTAGAAGTGTTTGTGTTATATGAAATTAGAGCAAATGTTTAGGTACAAATGCACTCTGATATTTATCAACATTGACATTATGTTGAAAGCAATTTGTTGATGTTTCAGTAAGAATCCAAATATCAAATTGCTTAGCTGTTTGTGCAGTAATTTTTAAACAAAAATGCATTTGTTAGCATTTGTTACTTTTTTATGAACCCGTAGACTCAGTGGAGCCCCTTCAGGAAGGCCTTGGATGAGCAATTTGGCCGTCATAGGATTTTAGAGCCAGAAATGACAGCAAATTATTTTTGAAGGATAAAGCTTTGATTGAATGCAGGGTAGATGTATTGGGAAAACATTAGTCCTTTTCTCCTGAGTAGGAAAAAGAAACAGTTCTCCTCTTATGTTCCTTCTTTACTCACACTACTACCACACTTACAATATTTCTGACACCAGATGTGTGTGTGTGCAGAGGAGGGCGTTTCTTCCACCAAACAATTCTCTGTGCCACCAGTTGGGTGTCCTACAATTTCATTCAATTCTGACACTACCTACCTGGTGATAGCATCAGATTCCACAGGTTAAGGGCTCAGTCTCCTAAGAATGCCTCCGCTCCCCACTTCAGTTGCCAATCGCCAATCCAGGTTGTCATCTGAGCTTCTAATGGACAAACTATAAATTAGAGGTTCCCAAGATCCCCTCATCAGGTATAATTAATTTGTTAGAGTAGCTCACAGAACTCAGAGAAACGTTACTTATGCTTACCAGTTTATTAAAGGATATGATAAAGGATACA